>NW_027266465.1:0-85978 GCF_046630445.1 Rutidosis leptorrhynchoides | reverse complement strand
ATATCAACGAGTTTTTTCTCCTTGGTTCTTCTTCTCTTTTATATGTCACCGGAAATTCTCGCTGCCGGTGTCGAAAATTGGAGCAGTTACGTCTTTTTTCCCCTTATCTTTCTTTCGAGTATACTTTTCTCTTATTTTTTCCTTCTCGATTTCAGGTTGGGCGTCTCCCTTTCTCTCCGCCGGCCGTCATCACTGGACTGCTGCCTATCACCATTTTTTTGACAAGTCTTACCCTCAATTCATTTCTCAATTCCTCTTTCTCCCTTCTTCGATTTATGCATGACTGTTTCTTTCCCTTTTTTTCTTTGTATATTTTTCGCTTAAAGTTGTTGTTCTCCTCATATTACTTTTTTAGATATAGATTTTTTCTACTCACTTTCTTTGTGTTATGGTCTACGGATAGGGGTGGCCGTTTCTCTATGTTGTGTTTACTATTGAGGTTGCCGGAATATGCTGCCATTGCCGGAAATCTCACCAGGTTTGTCCCTATAAGTTTTTTTCCTTTTAAAATTGTTGTTTTTTAATCCTGACACAATTATTTTTGAGTAAATTTTTTGAAATTATAAAGATCCAATCTTCATGCTTTGGACTTGCAATTAATCTCTTATATTTCTGTGTGGGCTATGGAAAGATTGTAAAAGAAACTATTTTTTTGTGTAAAGATGGGTAGGAAGTGTTGATTTTTTGAAGTTAAACAACAGCGAAATTAAACTGAGTTTTTGAGTTAAAGAACACCCAAATCAAACCTTAAACAAAACTTCACTAGATGGTGAGAAGAGAGATCTTTCATTTGCTGCCAACTTGAAAAAGAGTAAACGGAGACATTGTAACACTTATGAGTTTCGTAATTTTTTCATTCAAGTTGTATAATAGTGTCATAACACTTAAGTTTTATTCTGTTTGGAATTTTTCATATCACGCTTCTGCCAAAGATCTGGATTTCTCGTTGACCTCCACTATGGATGAAGTTAGTAGCAGTATTGTTAAAATTACTCCATTATTGTTTCAATGTAAGTTTATTCTCATTGCAATACGAAACATTATGGATTTGAGATATCGAGTTTAGTTTTTCAATGATAATTAAATTACATGTTTAATTGATACTGTACTTGACGTTAAATTCGAACATCAAGCGAATTACGAGTAATTTACCTGTAAAAAACATGAACACTTAGCAAGACTCTTTGTTTAAAGGTGATTGCAAGCTCTATCTGAACTATTTTTTACTTTTACAAGTGTAATAATCTTAGTGCAACAATGCATAGAGGTTGAGATCGAAGGAGAATGATAGAGAGAGGTGAAGAGTTGATGACAAAGAGGGTGGAGGTTGGACAAGAACAAAAAATAGGGAGCAATCAGAGATTAATTTTACAGTGGAGAGCATGGAGGTTGCAGGCAAACAACAGAAAGTGAGCACAATCTGCTCTCTTCTATTTATGTTATGGTCGTTCATATATATTTACAATCTTTGCATTCATTTTTTTGTTTATTTTGATCAGTCAAGTCTCATTTGAAATTCCTTTTAGAAACGGCTCTATTTCATATGGTTTTGGTTAGTCAATTTCAGGTAGTGTATTTTGCTTCAAATCTGTATTGAAATTTATTCTCCTGCATTTTTTTCAGTCTTGTCTAGAACAGTTCGAGCTCTGCTTCCATTCTTTTCTTTTTCTTTCATCGTCTCTCTCTGAATATTTATTGCACGATTAGCTCTTCCTTCTATATTCATGTATGCTTTTGTTTCTCTTGGATTACTACAGGTCGTTTTTCTGTTTTCATTTTTTGCATCACTTGGTAACTAGAATTTATAACTTTTTTCGTGTTGGAGTTATGTATGATTTCTTCTACATTATGTGATTTTAATTCCCAAACCAATCTGCTTATATTTTCTTCTTCAATGTTGTTAAAGGAGGTTGTAGCTAATTTCTCCTTCTTGTGATCCCATTGATATCGGGCTATCACGTTTGCATGCAACAAGTTCTGATTTGAGCTAAAATAAGGATTATAGGGTAGAGGTCATATTGAGAGTGACAATCTTCTCTTTTTTTTTTTTTTATCACAGATTAATTTATTTATTTACATTTTTTTGAATTATATCTTTAACTATCTTAACTAACCATTCAATAAATATTATTTTCTATATATTTTGTAATTATAGGTGAAGCCTCCATGTGGTTTCACTCAGCAAGAAACTGAATACCCAATAAATTGTTGCATTCAAAGTGGTGGAACATAATTTGTTGAGGTACATAATTCTGATGACTGTTAATCATGTAAATTTTATCCTCTCACATTATAAGGATAAATCTTTATTGACAAATATCCATTAATCTGCACGCAAAGGTTGGGCTAGCTCTGCTACACTGTGAATGATTTGACTCCTTTCTTTTATTTTATTTATCGCTCTATCAATAATTAAAATAAATAGACAAAATAAAACCAACCTATGAACATGCTTATGTAGTTGTGCAATTCGTTGATGCATGCGTCCATTGCTTAAGAGCAGATGTCAAAGTTGTAGTGCTTTCGTATCTTCCCAAGCATCCTAAAACCTTATATTTAAATACTTGTGATCTATTCATGTTTTATTTTTTTGGTATTAGGCATAGTAGTTGCATAACAGGTAAGAAAACTACCTTACTTCACCTCCAAGGTATGTCTTGGTCGAACATGAGCTGAGGTAGTATTCCAGCTTGGCTTGAGGAGCAGTTGTATAGTTCAGTTTTGAGATATCTCAAGATTTATGTAATAGTAACATCTCTCTTTAATTTTTCTAGAGCTTTTGAGGCTGAAATTTCCTTAACCCTACATAATAAAAGTAGGCTGCTGAAAATATGCAACTTTTTAAAGTCTTTTTTTGTTAATTAATTTTGAAGCTCATAGGTTTGAATGACCACTCCATAGCTTTGGGTCAGTTAAATTGTGTTGTCTTTGTGCTTTGAAATATTGGTCGGCTCTTTCAAACGAGTATGGATTGTTTGAATTAAATGATTAGTTCAGGATTTTCTTTATCATATCCTAGAAGTTTTTGAGGCTTTTTAGTGAAATGATCTTGATTCTCTTTTAGGTTTTGCTGTAGGTTTTGTGACCAATTTCTAAGTTTGTAACCAATATTTAGGCTTCTCTTTTATCATAATGACTACTAATTTTGGTATACATAGACATATACCAAAATTTTTTTTATACTTCTATTTGTCTAATATATTTTCATTCCTCAAGTTGTGTTACTTTCAACAAATTTTGTATCTTTTGCTTATGATTAGTTTCGACGAATTGTGCGCCAATTACAATATAACACAAATTCCCTTCATTATATCCAGCCCCGTATATGTATCCAACTTTGTCTTTAATATAAACCTATGGCTTAAGCCACGGGCACCTACTAGTTTTCTTAACCATAGAAGATCAACCATAGAGCCCCACCTAAAATTCAACGCATGAGAAAACCAAAGTGGTAAACATACGTTGATTAATTACTCCAAAACCATTTCTAATCTTAATTTGCATCAAATATTAGACAAAGGTATAAAAAAAATTTCAATGTCTTTAAGAAATGAAAAAGTTTGGTTAATGAACAAGGGAAAACAACCTGCACATTCATGAATATTTGTAAGATCAGTGGCAAACATCACGATTCGTGACGATGATAGACACTCGGGATTTTCTAAATACAAATCATGCTATACCTATCATTTTAAATGTGGAAAGAAATTAAAATTTTAAAATTGTGAAAGCGTGATTCAATCATGATAATGCTTGCTTTGATGCAAAATGAAACAAAATAAAATTGTGAAAGTATAGTAATATGATCAATATTTATTTTCATACAGTAAATGGTAGTTAAAATAACGATCTAATTCAACCACAACACCTCCATCTTAAAAAGGCAAAAATCTTAGCCAAACTTCTATTCGTGGAATCTTCTCCAATTGGGTAGAAGAAGAAAATCATAAACAAAACAGAAATCAAGACATTGAGAGGGAGATTATATAAAATATTGTGGACTTTTAAACCAAAAAATTGGAAGAAACATTTTATATGCATAGATGGATAACATTAAGATTATAAATCTGGTCCAAGGAATGTTAATTAATTGTATGCATCATTTGGTAAAATAATGAAAGGATGAATGGATGTGATGGTTACATTGTCTGCCATGTATGCAACGGTTCGCTTAGTATTTTAATTTTTAGATGAATAATTTTTATTTAATGAAAAAATTAAAATTAGAAAAGTTTGATTCGACAATCAATTTATTTTTAGGGGAGGCTCTAGAATGCTCCAATTTTAAAAAGCCTATTTTCATATTTTTTCTGATGAGTTGTCTCATGATATAGGTGATATTATCTAATCAGGCCTTTTTCATGAATGAATGAAGACTTAAGTCCTTTTTTTTTTTTCAAAATATCCTCTTTGATTATAGATTAAATTGTGATAATTTTCACTCTCAAAATTTTATATGACAAAGATATTTCAATTGAATTCATTGTTTTTGTTTATTATAATTTTATTTTCTATGCTTTTAGTTGTTAAATTCCAATCAGTTGGATTAAAGAGAAGCGGTAAATCCACGTCCCTTTCCGGTGCATTCACGCTTTTTTTTCTTTTATCACTTAGTTTGACTATTTTATCCTTATAAAATGATGATTATTTAGACACTAGTTGAAACGGAATAAAAGACAAATCTGCCTTTTGTCTTCTTCTTCAACACTGCTCAACCCTTATATGGTCATACCACAAATATGACAATAATACTAGATTAGAGAAGTATATGTATGTTCTCCACGATTTTTTTTAATGGTCGATAATTTGTTCTAATCTGATTTAAGTAGTTAGTTACTTAGTTATTGATATTTTACGATGCATTAAAGATTGAGACTATATTCTTTATCAAATATGGATGCCTATTATTGTATTTAAAACTCAAGCACCTCTTAACAATGTGAGGAGTTTTTTATTTGGAGAAAGACTATGCGATTTCTATTCAAAATTGTAAGAAAGACATGTACATATGAGTTATGATAGAGGTGGTACGTACGAAAATAAAAAAATGTTCCAATGTATCTTTGTCAAAGGAATTCTTCAAGTCAGCTCATAAATTGTCCTTTTAAAATTATGGGCATGAGACAACATGATTGTACATGTGTGAGGAATTCTAAATTATGCGCTCTATCTACTAGAGGAGGATGAGTCAATTACTCATTTTATTTTTGTGGGAAGGAAACTTCGATAGAAGTGACAGATTCAAAGACAAAGTAATCTTAGTAGGAAAGACAAACTGAAGAGCTAAGCTTAATTTGCCTATCAAGGTTATGTATTTATAAGAAATGATTCTCTTTTTCACTTTGTGAGTGTTATATTTAGGCCAATAGGTGATTGTGGATTGGTAGTCACTCTATGAATGAATAAATAGAATCAATTATCATGATTCAAAGAAGAGGTATTACCAACAAAAAAAAATAGAAAAATAAATGTAGAACTTACTAAGATGGCGTAAAAATAAGTTGTTGTCTCATACATTACCCTTCTTTTTCATTAATTTTTTCAGCTCATAAAACGAGCTTAAGTATACAAAAACACAACCCTAAATCTATCACAATGAATCATATCATTACAATTGTTCCTAGCTATTAGCATTTATAATGAGATAGGGAATAACGATTGCCATTTTGATTCCCACTAACTTTTTCGTCTTTAGCTTCAAACTTCAACAACACAGGTGTTGAATCTTCATATCCTTCATTTTAAGCACATCCAAGGTTATAGACGTCTTCAGCAAACTTCAAACTCAGAGCATGAATGACTAGCTACTGAATGCCTAATATACTAGGATTTGACATTTACACAAACATTTGGTATGCATGAATATATGCACATCCTAAGATGACAAGGTAGTATCTAGAGCCACCATCTCACATCTCATAAGCATGGATTAATTGATCACAAACTGACATTACTAAATAGATAAACTGAAAGATATAGACAAAGGAGGCAAGGTAATGTCTATAGCTCATGTTTTGGCAAGAGACTTACCATCATTTATATAATCTGTTAGACAATCATTAATTGTTTTGAAGGATTAGATGGACTAGTAAATGATTTAAAAATATGTATTTATACAATTTATCTTGGTTGTGGCGAAGACCAGCTTTTGATTTTTTATTCCGTTTCAACTAGTGTTTAATTAATCATCATTATATAACAAGGGTAGAATAGTCATCTTTAGCTATAATAGAAAAATCAGCATGAATGTACTAGAAAACGGCATAGATTTACTGTTCCCCGGATTAAATGGTTTGTTAATTGTGACTTCTTAAGTTTGCACCAACTTTCAGGGCTCAATAAGTGCAAGGTATTTTATACTTTTATGAAATTTTAATTTCTTGTATGTTTTGGGTTTGTTCACTCTCATCACATAAAATTTATACCTTCCAATACTAATTTATTGATTTATATCTCATTCAATCTTGACTTCTTAAAGATGTGCATGTGCATATTATTGTACTCTACTCATCACTCATGTAGCCCCTCAATGGTTATATGGTATAACAAAGTATTGCAGTTGCTATCTTCTTGACTGGTGCATCATTACAAAAAAATTGGGAGGTTTTTATTTTCCATGTGGTTTGACAAAAATGGGATGAATGCAGCAAAGCTAACGGTAGAAGAAGATTTCACATTTTGGAAAACCAAGCTCATGCTCAGCCGATAGTAAAAAAAACGAATTTCCATTTTTATCGTTACAAATCACATATAAAAAAATGTATAGTTTGCTTACCTAGATGATAGCATTCATTTTTGAAGTACTGACGTGTTTGAAATTTTGGATTTGCCTTCATAAATTAGCACTTGCTTACAATCACATATTTTTTAAACATTCAGATTCGTGGATTTCCGGTAAGAGTTGGATTTTATATTAAAATACACCTTCATATGATAAAATTATACAAGGATGGCTTTTGATTTTTTAACTTAATTTTGTGTGGAAAAATCGAGATTGTTTATTTATTCCTTTTAACATAATTAAAATCTTATAAAGTAAAAAAAAAAAACCTAAGTAAGTTTCTATTACATCCAAACACTCACTTCAAATAAATAAACATATTATCACAAATTTTTGTTGAGTTAGGTGATAACGACAGGTCTGGAAACTAACCAAAAATAAAGCAGTAATAGCAGTATGTTTCTTTATTACAAGTGAATATAAAAATAACAAACATTTAATAGTAAGGGGTTTGTGTGGAAACAGATGGATGTATTCTCTCATTCGATCATCAATAACATATCTCGAGTGAATCTTAGGTTCTCAATTCAAACCATTTAGCTCGCATGAAGTGTGACTAACTTGGAAAATTCAATATAAAATATATCCTGATGCAAAACTATAATTTCATAAAGATGAGAATAAAACTATTTAAAAAGATTCAATATGATCATATATATGAAGCAACCATCAACCATAGAACGAAAATTAACATAAATAATATGTTATACATTCAATTCTTCATATTTCCTCCATATACGTTTTGGTTTGTCTGAAATACAAAAAACAAATTACTCTTGCTTAAATTCAAGGGAGAAAATTTACTACTTTTCCATCAATACCTTACATCATGGTCTATTTTAAATTGTGACGTGTCTCATGTTTTTAAAATGATTATTAACACCAATTTAATAGAGTTAGTGGTGGTAAATTCATGTTATTATAATATATTAATACCCAAAAAATGTAATATGAGGCTCTTCAACTCCCGCTCTACATCATCTTCAACACTCATTCTCTCTATCTCCCCCATTTATTTTGAATCTAATCCTTCGACATTAACAATTTAACTCATTGACAAAAATTACAGGAAATTTCTTCACTGTAATTAATTCTTAGCATATTTTTAATACATATTTAACAAGATTTAATTTCAGAAATTCGTTAATATCTCTCTTGTTGTCTTAACATTGTTTCCTTTTTCTTACAACCGTGTTGAAGCAAAGATTGATGCTAAGGAGATAGAGTAGAGCTCAACTGCTAAGTCAATTAGAAGTCAATTTATATGCTATTTGACTAGTTTTAATAATTATGTTATCTATATTTGGAAATTCAAAATATTTAGTGTTCTCCTTATTTTTTCATTTATAAATGCTTGTGTTTAGATTGGAAAAATTATAAAGATAGCTCTTTCTTTTGTCGATATAAAAGAATCGACATTGTTGCATGGTTGATTTTGATCTATTCGAGAAGTAGTTTCTAGAGCTTAGTCAAAAATTTAGAATCAAGAACTAAAGTATTTCTATTGTGAAGATTGAAGAATCAAGATTTGTCATACAAGAAAGGTGGAGTTGGATAGTAAAAGTAAATTTTCTTTTATTAAAAGTAAATTGTCATGTATAGATATCATTGTGGGAAAGAAAAACTAGCAAATACGTAGTAGTTTCTTTTGTACTATTAGTTGTATGTGTTAAGTTTTTCATTCATGGTTGTATGGAAAGAGTCAATAGGAATATATTAGTTGCTCTCATACTGTTTAAGCTTGTAAGTTGTAATTTCTACTCTTTAAAGTTAATGAGAATAGAAAATAGCAATTTTGCATTAACACTTTTCATTGGTGCCACTTTGGAGTTACTCTTTGAAATTATTGTGTCATTGTTTATTTGTGGTATTATTTTCTTTTGATGCTTAAAAGCTATTGTGTGTGATACATTTGAGAAAGATAAATATAATATAAGTATTTACATCTTTTTACACTAAATTTTTCATTATAGTGGTTCTTCTACTTTCTTCACAATCAAATAATATTCACCACTGAGTTGCATATTGGACAATAAGAAAAGAGACAATGATAGTTAAGAAATTATTTACACACTCAAACAATATTCTTCTAGCCTCTTGTATCCTAAGTTGGACAAGTGACGGAATCGAATAAAATGATTTAGTGATAGAAAAAAAAAGATTCATACAATGAACTCACAAATTTTTATACATAACCATTATCGATCAACAAAAGTTCATAAAACTAAATAACCATATAATTGATTATGGTTTCAATATTCTGAACGACACAAAAATCCATAAACCATATATATGAAATTTAGTTCATGAAAAAATCAAAATATAATGGAGATGATCCTGATTGCGTATGCTCCACTCCCTAAATGTCGGACGATATTATCTGAAATGTAATGCAAGATAGGGGTTGGAAGACCATGAAGAATGCATGAGTAATTAAGTATTAGAATATAACCTAAAGTAATTAAATTACCAAGTTCTTTTTATCTTTTCTAAAAAACACATTGGTCGACGATATCCTTTTGGGTAGATCATGCAATTCTCTTTTAATTGTCTTTGGCCTTTTTTATATCATTTCTTTGGACTTCTCAGCATTATTGAAATCAATTTGCTCATTGACATGTTAAGTCAAGAAAGTCCCAAATTAAACCCCCAAATCTACAATTCTGTTAGAAAATAAAATTGAAGCATGCTCTAATTCAGCAGCTCTATTTATTACTTTTATAGCACCATGCACAAAATTTTAAAAACGATTTGAAATAATTTTTTTTGGGTCCACTTTATAACCCTTCCACTATTATCAAGAACCGATTCAGTTCGACCTTGTTTAATCAACCTTTTAAAGATATATTTTTTCTAGAATAACAAGTATATTCAAGTAGCTAAACACTCAAATAGCATTACTTCACAGAATGCTCATGAATAAATATTTTTGGCAACTACACACAACAAATAATTTTTTGAGCTTCATATCACTTTGTGCTCTTTGAACTTTCAATCCTACTCACTTTGTACTCGATTAATAAATCATCATTGTGATTCTCTTTTATGATAATGCTACATAATTTCTCATATTCTCTTCAACTTTACGGAATATTATTGACGTATATGCATATCTTGCTTCCCTAAAAAAAAGGGATGTCCAACTTTAATGATGAAGGTTTTTGAAGCATATCAAGCTATGAATCTTTTTCTTTACCTGGAAAATCCTCCAATGTTCTTTTAGAGTTTCTAAAACACTAAAGCACCTTTTGAGTTTATGTCATGTACCCTCTTAACCGACCATTTAAGATCTCACTCAATTATGTTAAATTCGCCCCAACACAAAATGTATGATGACAATACATCATTGGCCAGTTATCTCTTTTGTTAAGAAAGTCTTGTATCCATTTCCTTTCAGTGATGCCATGTTTATCAAGCATATATGACCAAGCACAAAAAATTTATCATCATCCTCATGATTATAGATGCAAATATTCAACTCTTCAAAAAAAATCTTGACTTTTTAAATGCATGATTGACATTTTTGTTAGCATTTTGGAGCTGATGCCACAAACCCAATATAGCATTTTGCTATTAATTTTGCCATTTAACCATCTTGATCCGTAAAAATTTTCTTTGGTTTCTTCCTTGATAGCCTTGAAAAAAGTCCTAAACAATGCAGTAGTTTCATCATACATTATTATAGTATCAAATACCATAATTTCATAATGGTGATTATATCCAAGAAAGGTGTTAATGGTCTTTTATAATTATTGATCCGAATGTAGTATCAAAACTCAACATATAACCAAACATAGCATAATATGAAATCATTTTGGCATCTTTCGGAAAATTTTTATTATTTGATTTTTAACATCTACTTGAATATCATAAAAGAATGAAGGATTTTTATATTTACTTGACTTGAAATAATCAAGTAAAGTATATGTCTCTCCTTTCATTTTATTCATTTTCTTTGAACTCAAATGATTACTTATGTCTTTATAAGTACATCCAGAGGTTTCTCCCCCTCCAATTTGTCTAGTTAGTGGTTCAAATACCAGTTTGATGTATGTCAGAACAAGTATCCAATTCAACTTAAGTAACTTCAGCAGTAAAAAAATCTTGTTTGAGATGGTAATTTGTGCTTGCTCCGAGAGGTAGCCATCTCATCATTACGGTTCTCATAAAAATGTATCACCAAAAATTTTTCATTTGGTTGTCGAGCTATCAACAATTTAGCTAAACAACCATATCAAATATATTTTCGAACATTTATTCTTTCATGGTTAATTTTTTTTTAAATTAGTTTTTGAAGCAAACATACCTTCGAGATATCACAACATTCTTATCTAGGGGTGTAAATAATACCCAATTTCTAACTTCCATCCTATTCCATTCCAATCCATTAAATTGGATTTTGTTTTAAAGATGATTATGTAAAGTTGGACACTAATTCCAATCCATTAAAATTGATTTGGGTTGGTAAACATAATTGGGTAATCCAACCCCGTAAAAAAACCCAACTAATTATTAAAATATATAATTCAAAAATAAATAATTCAAAATCCTAAACCCCAAAATGTGAATCGATCAATCCACTCTATTCTTTTAGATTTCGATTTCAACTCCCCTCGATTTTCGAAGGTACTTTTGTTTCGATCAAACAGAAACTAAATAAAAATGGATTAGATTAACTGTATTTATCATTTAATCAAAGTTTATCAAGCTGTGTAGCTAAACATTGTTAAATTGCAACCTATGTAAAGGGATTTTGTTTGATATGCTTCATATTATCAAAGGATTTTGTTTTGTTTTGATTGATATTATAGTCTGGCAAATTTTTTTCGTCCTCCCATATAGAATATTTAATCTTCTCCAGGCGTAACCATAGTTCTCATGTTTTGACTACTAGTAGTATTTTTATTTATTTATATTTATGAATATTCTAATTTACAGAGAATCTTAATCAGTAATGCCTTATTTAATATTGGAGATATCAAATAGTTTGCCAGGCACTTCTCTAATCATTGAAAGGTTTTTGAAAATCCAATCATTAGAAGTTGATCAATGATTCTATACGAACATGTTATGTGTTGGATACTGTAGAATAATATAAGAACATTTGTTTTCTCATTATCAAGAAGATGGTTTTGATATCGTGTGCTTGAACGGTTTGAATTGGTATTGAGAAGGAATAGTTTGAATAGTTTTTCATAGCATAAAATGATTTATGTCCTGCTTTTCCTGAAATCACCCACTGATGAGTGGTATTTTTCCTTCTATTATGAAAGGTTTGTATTACTTGTGTCTCTCTGTTGATTTCTCCATCCTGCTTATCAAATTACAGATATTTATTTAGGAAATTACAGACATTTATTCAGGATAAGAGTCTTCTTTGTTGCATGAGTTTTATATATTCATGTTAAAAGCAGACCTCGAGAACCTGACATCTTGTTCTTTTGATAATGTAGTCTTGATTGCTATTATAAATATTACCATAATATTAACGTAACATAGCTTCAAAATTTTCTTCTTTATAATTTCGATTCAAATATATGTGTTGTTAACTGTTTATCCTTGTTTGGATGATTGATTTTTTAATGTAGTTAATTATTTTTTATGTAGATTTCTTACAGTTTGTAGTTTGCTATTGACTATATAGTTCATTTCACTTGATTGAAGGTTCAGGTCTGAATATGGTCATGTTCTTTGAGCTGGAATTTATTTTTAACTTTTATGCAAGAATATGGTGGTTTGATAGTTGGATATGGCCGTTGAAACTATTTTCTTTTTGCTTTTGTGTCTTCGGTACTGAATTGTGATTGCCACATGATTGAAAGTTCCAGACTGATTGTTGTTTATAATGATCGCATGTATGGCCCATGTTGTATTAACCATCTCATATATTTTCTTCTTTTGTAGGGCTGCAGACCATGCCATTAGAGTCTGCTACTATTGTCGAAGATTGATATAAATGCAATTGAAGAATGATACAGATTAGTTTTTAAGGTGTTAAGAATTTGGTAAAATCTGTGTTTTGCTACTAGTTATAGCCTAAATTGTTGGTGTCAAAATTTATTTTGTAATCTTTGTGTTTTGCTCATTTCGTAAACTCCGTGTTTTGCTATTTCATAAACTATGTGTTTTGCTATTTCATAAACTATGTGTTTTGGTTAAGTAATTAATTGAATCGGAACCCAATATATTTTTGTTTTTAATTTCGGACATATGTGTTGGTAAAAAAAATAGTAAAGATGAGACATTAATATTTACAAAGTATTAAGGGATTAAATTGTATGATATTAAAAATATTAAGGACTAAAAATAAATAATTAAGCTTTAAGGATGATACATTAATATATTATAAAGTATTAAGGACTAAATAGTATGACATTAAAAATATTAAGAACTAAAAAATAAGAAACTACACTATAAGGACATTATAGTAAGTTATTATTAAGTATTGAGGACTAAATAATATGATATTAAAAATATTGAGAACCAAAAATAATAAATTAAACTATAAGGACCACATAATATATTTGTGATGGAAGTCCATTAAACCTCCCCATAATAGATGGATTTGGAATGGATTTAGCTCAAATTGGATGAAGTTGGATCGGAAGCCCATCTTATAAAACCCATTATAGTTGGAATGGGTTGGATATGTGGATGGATAGTGGTATGTGGGTCATATTTACTAGAGTTGTCAAGTTGGACGGGTCGGTTCGGGTCAGCCAAAACCCAAATGGATTTGAGAAATAATGGGTTGGTCCGAGTTTGGTCAAATTTTTAAACTGGTTGAAAATTAAGATCTGAACCCGTATATTTTGGGTCAAAGGGTTAACGGATGAAACCGGATAAAAATGTCAAAGCGGGACAACGGGTTAAAAAAGGTCGACGGTTATCTATTTTTCATGCATTTTACTAGCTCATGCACATATATATCGATCAAGTGTCGACATATAACACACCAATAAGCGACTTTAATGAGTAATTACAGTTAATGAAGAGATGCAATCACATTCTCAAACGAAAACTACTCTAATATGACTTAATAAATCCATGATCATATCTAAGGTCTTAACAATACATCCAACATAAAGTAGTTGTAGCAAAAGCAACAAAAGAGACAATTAACACAGTTCGACAACAAAACATAAAGAAATTGCAAAAGTCAGAATAACATTAGATGTTTTCAGTAGCTTTAAATCCGACCTAAATTCCATAATTAAGACTTTTGATCATCAATGTCTATCACATTTGAAGCTTAATCTATGCTAGAATTGAAAATTTGAACTTGAGCTAGTTGAAGAGTAAGACTATTAATGTCCTCATCTTCATCTACAAATAAAAAAATAAATATTATAAAATAGTCAATAATGATATTAAGATTATAATTTAAAAGATATCACTAATATATATATTTAGGGTTTTCTTCTTTTAATATTTTAAATAAAAAATTTAAACGGGTCAACGGGTCATCCAATCGGTCCAACGGTTTGGATCGATCCAACCCATTAAATAAATGGGTTGGTCCGGGTTCGGGTAAAAAATTAAACGGGTCAATTTTTCAAACCCGAACCCGTTTATTTTTACGCGTTCACAGGTCGGACCCATGAGTTTAGACCCGTTTTGACACCTCTAATATTTACACCCCTATTCTTATACAACTTACTCTTATTCATCCAGCCTTTTCTCACACTAAAAGCCCTTGATGTTAGCATACATGTTGTAGAATTGATACACTATGACCTTCTTTCTCAAACTTTGAACCAACATACGATGTAACATCTATCTCGATTAATTCATGTTCTAGTGGAAGGTTATAAGTATGTTTATACTTTTATAACATGAAATATGATAACTTGGATAAAGTCATTACATTCGAATTCATTCTTTTGTTTGTTTTTATTTTCTCCACTTTTAGTTGTTCAATTCAAATAATTTGAAATAAATGATTTGTTGATTGTTATATCTAAATTTTGTAGTACCTTCTAGGCCTTGAAATTACCTAGTAAGCACAAGGTATTTGATATCTCTCTGTGCAATTTCTTATATCATATGCAAATTTTCACTCGGGTCACAATAGGATTTGTACCTTCGAATGCTTATTTATCGATTCACATCACATTCAATCTTGACATTGTACGAGATGTGCGCATGTGCAGGTTACTCATCATTCATGTAGCCCTTCAATGGTTATATCATTCATTTCATGGTAGGACATAACATCTTATAGTTACTATCCTTTAGATTGATGCATCATCATAATTTCGCATAGTTTTTATTCTCTTGTGGTTTGACAAAAAGAGTGATAAATACTGAAAAGTTTACTGTTGAAAAAGAATTTGAATTTCATAGAATCATGTTCATGCTCAAGCGAGAATAAATGTAAAATTCTCCATTTTTTTCCCTCACAAATCATATAAATAAACAAGTGACTATTTTATCTCACGTGGATGATTTGATTCATTTTTAAAGTATTCATGTGTTTGGAATTTCAGACTTGTCTTCACAAATTAGGCACCAATGTTATTTTCTTAAAATCATATGTATATTATTGAGAAGTTAACCTGTTATTTGTGGATTGCCAATAAAGAGTTTGATTTTCGTATTCAAATACACATTCACATGATAAAATATAGTGGGAACAAGGTAATCATGTTCATAAGTATCTAATGCTACTAAGTTTACTGGATTTTTAGTTTTTGAAGTTAACTTTGTTGTGAAAAATGGTGATTGTTTATTTAGCCTCTTACACACTTAAAATCTTATCGACAAAAAAATATTTAGTATGTTTCTATTACTTCCAAAAATAACATTTCTCGAAACGCATATTAGATTCTCATTTTAAACATTTCGCTCGCATGAAGTGCGATTATCTTGGAATGCTCTACATGACGTATTCTCTCGTGAAACTTGAATTTCATAAAGCTGTGACCAAAAATATTTATAAATATTTGATATAATCATATATATGGAGCAACCATGAACCATTAAAGTAATTTTAACATAAAATAATATGTTATACGTACATTCAGTTGTTCATAGCTCCGCCATATACGTTTGGTTCAAATACCAAAAATAAATTGTTCTTGCTTAGATTTAAGATTGAGATTATGTCCTTTTCTACAACATCATGGATATAGGACACTACTTATCACTACTTTCAAACGTTCATTTCAAACACTTTGCTCACACTCTATGTCGTCGCAAATAGATTCTCATTCGATCATAAATCACGTCATTCATAAGCATGCCCTCAAATCTCAAATCAAGCCATTTCGCGCACCTTTACACTAATGAATCAATAAAATCTACATTATTAGTAACATAATACTTTAGGATAATATGAGTGAACGAAAAAAATGAGCATGTATCCAATATCCATGCTTCATCATTTTCATCACTGAGTTAGTATTGCTTGACCATAAGAAGTTCATTTCATCTTCCATTTATCGATATTGTTGATTGTTTGTTCTTAAACGTCATTTGATCTTAAACGGATGAAAATTCTTATAAGTAAAATTCATGTATTATCCTTTAAAGTGAAAGTCTTTACCTAGCTATTTATTCGATTTCGATCTCTTACCATTTTTCATGGTAGACCATGATATAAAGAAACTGAGAATCGTAACTCATCTTTATTTTTTCTTCTTAGTCACAAATATGATAGACATGATGAGGTTCAGATCATCAATCTATATATCGATTAAATCAAGTAACATCTAATTGATATCTTATCAAACAATTACATAAGTACATATGTACCTAATCATTGATTTTTTATTTTTTATTTCATAATGTCAAATGAGATATTCCAAAAAAATTCACGTTAATTTGGGTGGCTTCACACCCATGAAGGGTAAATGTATGTGTCACAAGATGTCACACCCCAAATTTAAAGTTGACCTTTAGAATTTAGGTTAAATCATGCACACATTTAGTGGACATGAGCATAATTAGATTTATATAAATTTATCGTGACATATTTTTAAATGTGATATGAAATTGTATAAGTACATAAGTCTAGGGGTTTATTAATATAAGTTAATAAATTTTAAGGGATATTGAAATCATAACCATAGTTTAGGGACCAATTCATTGGTTATTAAAGTTTAATAGGAGGGTTGAATAATAAAAAAAAACTTGAGGGTGCCTTTGTAAGTAGTAAAAGTTTAAACTTCCTTATCTTCTCCACCGCTATTCGTTGGTAAATAAAAAAAAAAAGATGACACCGGAGAAGAGAGAGAGAGAGACAAGAAAAAAGAAAGAAAGGAAGAAGAGAGATAAAGGGTAGATTATAATTGAGTAGGAGAGTAGAAAATCCTGATTTCGATTGTATCAATAAGGTATGTTTTTCCATTTCTGTAAGCTGTAGAGTTAATTATCCTAACTCATCCCTATTATTTATCTATAGAAATCTGAAGCTTTTCTTTTATATGTTATTTTGGTTATTAATCAGTAGTTAAATGTGTTGTATTATGGTGATTGATTGATTATCTTTGGTAGGATTGATGATATATTATTTAATCATCTTGATTGATGAGTTTTAACTTCTGAGTTTTCATGTTTTGGTGTTCAATTGAGTAATAGAATCAAATGATTGAGTTGAATGTTGAAGAATTTAAGTAGATAAGGTTTTTAGCAAAATCCAGGTTATGTGTCATATTTTCCATATGATTTTCTATACAGGTGCTTCAAATTATGTATAGAAAGATATGTATGTCTAGTTTCATATGCTTCAAACAGCTTGTCAATTGGATCTCTGTAGATTAAGCTAAGTGTTTCCGAGTGACAAAATATCAATCTCTAAATTCTAGGTAACTAGTATTTTGATGCTCTGTATTTCGTGATTTTTTTACTATGATAAAATCTTATATATGACATGTATTATATATGTATGGAAATATCTTTATGTCTATTTTATCATACTTCAAACGATTTTGAGACTTTTGGCCTATAAAACGTGCTTTAGAGATGTAAGTATCGGTTATAATGTACATTACCATGATAGTTATCTAATAAACCATAAATCCTTGATTGACATGAAAAGTTATATAATTCAATTTATATTATGTATTTCGTCAGTTGTGTTTGAGAACTGAAATTGAAATGAGAGTTTATATCTATAGCATTATGTAATTGGGAAAGGGATTTTGTGATAATCAATTATTTATTACAATCAATTTAGGCTACTGAAATTGTATTTGGATTTGGATACCACGTGCCAAATGACCAATAATGAAAAATATATTTAATTATTTCGTATGAGATTTGAACAATGATTTTATGGTATATGCTAGAACTTATCTGTATTTACTTGATATGTTTTAGGATTGTCTTGTTTTATAAGAGAGTGAAATGTGGTTTGGGTTCATCTTATTGTACTTATATTAGTATTGGTTTGAAACTTCTTAGGAGGTATAATTTATTAGACTTCCTAGGTGTGGACTTCTGTAGAAGTGTGGATCGACGTGCTCAAGTTTTGACGAGTCCATCCTGTTCTCCGATTTTCTTTTTGATATAGATAAAAACTCATTTCTTTGCCTTCTCAAAGGTTTTATAAATATTCCTACAAATATCATTTTCTAATCTCGCTTGAGGAGGTTAAGACGCCGGCCATGACGAGGGTGGTTTTTGGTCGTGAAGGGTCAGGAATCAAGCCCTTCCAGAACGATACTCGGCCTCATGATGATTGGTGAGATCCTCTAATAGCCAGCCCACCCATATATTATGCCACGGGATTGAATGAAAGTAAACGGACATAATACGTACGAAACATAAATTCAGCAAAAGCTAGATGATTTATTACTTTCATAAAAATTAAAACCTTGAGGCACGCTCGGGAATACAAAAGGCAAATGAAAATGAATTGTGTGGTTTCCTAGTGGGGCTAATTTATATAGAAACTAGACCTACCTAAAAAATAGATTTGCTAAGTCTATTTATAGGGGTCTAGGTGCGGCTAACAAGCCTAATGCCTTGATGTGGCAAAGTGAGGCTCGTTTGACTCGTCTCACTTGCCACATGGCATCCATCGAGCAAATCAAGGGGAAGTTACCAAGTAAATGTCCCCAATCTTAGCATGATGAGAAACTGCCACACGTTAGAAAAGAAGGAAATAATGACTCGAGCATGAAGTAATTCAAAGCGTGCCACCTGTTGTTTCCCGCCCTACACAAATGACTCGCACTCCTTGGCTCGCCATCGTCATCGAAAAGTCGCGCCCGATCAACAAACATGATCGATGCCAAGAGCAGGCTCGATGATCCAAGTGCTCAAACCTCCTGACATCCACGCTACAATTCGAAAACTTCATTGCTCCAATCCTCTGCTCATTTGCTTCTTCACTCGCATCCGACTTCCAGACCTTCCATTGAGATTTGTCGAGTCCATTGAGGGAAAGATTGGTGAACCCCCCAATGACTCTAGACTCCTAGGATAGGTTCCTTACAACGTGATTCTACCCGAGAAAGGAAAATAGACCATTCGATAGACCTCGAGGTCTCAATAAAAAAACCAAAATAATTATACATAGGAAGCACCATTTTAACCTTAATCCGGGAAATATGAGCATATTTTCAAATCATAGTAGAAATTAAGGATTTAAATGAAATTCATAATAATGGTGCATGTGAAGGATTCTTTTATTAAATACTAGTATGGTGAATTGTGCGTTACACCGACGCCAATAATAATATATTAATATTTTAAGAATAACTTCATTTATAATTAAGATTTCAATTTTTTATGAGTAATTTTTTTCAAGAGAGGGGGGCAGAGCACTACAAATTGAAAATAAGTTAGACATCTATTGTAGAGCTGTTAAAATGAGTCTAGACTTACAGGTTCGACCCGTTCAACCATGAAAATAACGGGTAAGGATATGTAAATTTGACCCATTAAAAATGTAATCGAGAACAATCCTTTGACCTAATCGGTTGGGTCCATCCATACCATAAAATTCAATAAAAGATCCATTAACCTATGATGATAATTAAAATTAATAGTTAATGAAAATATAAAATCAGAAATACATAAATCAATTATAGAAAAAAATTAACTAAAAATATGATTTATTGCTAATTTTCTTTTTCCTCTTTAGATTTGTTGAATATATGGTCAATTTTTTTTTCTTATTTTGATTATTAAGCATAAAATTATTATTAAGATTATGGTTTTCTTTATCCTCTAGAAAAAAATACTCTTTAAATTTATGGAGTATATGACCATTTTTTTTCATATTTTATTTATTAAGCATATAATTATGAGTTAAAATTTAATTAAAATATTTTGTTTTTAGAAATAAAAAGTAAAATTTATCAATAAAACTATTTAATAAAATTGTTTCCTTCTAATAGACGTTAATTTGCATGAATACAAAGTTTCCTTCTAATAGACGTTAATTTGCATATAATAAGGATAGATTTCCTGTCAACTATTTCACTGATATCTTTAAAAAATATCTTTAAAAAAAAACTATTATCACTCATGATCAGTTCACATACTTAACAATGTATATCACTATTAAAAAATAGGGCTAGCGCCACGTCAAGCGTCTCCACGGCCAAACAATCGTAGCGTAAGTCTATCTATGGCCATAATTTTATAAGCGTGATATTATTTTCCTTCCATGAGTACAAAATCGTGGGATAAGATACTTTACGCCACAATTTTTTGACAATGATAAGGCGTAGTATAAAAGGACAATACCCCACGGTTTAGGAACCGTGCATAGTGTATTTTTATCTCCACTATTTGAAAACCGTGGCGATAGAGGTGAACGGGATTAATTAACTTTTCAAATTTCCCTTATAGTCTTGAAAACACGCGAAAATTACTGTTAAATCATCTAGACAACAACTCTCTCTTCTCACTTCTCAAACCCTAATTCTCTCAAATCCTCTCAAATTGTCTTTCAAAATTTACTTTCAAGAAGCGACGGTTTTCTTCCACGAAGCTCTGCTTTTCGTTAAAAGGTATGATTTGCCTCTAAACTTGAGTTTTAATTTAAGATTATTTTCTGTTGTCAGTGTTGTGGATGAATGATTTGATGATAGTTCATTCTTATGCGTGATTTTGATGAGTAAATAGAACTTTGCATGTAGTTGCTATTTAAGGAATGGAAAAAGATCTCTTTTCATTAGTGTAATAATTAATATTTTTTGATGTATTCTGATTTACTCTCATGTTGTTTGATTTGGATCGAAGAACTGGAAGGAAATCTTTATTTCCATCGAGTTACTCTATGATTAACTGTTGTTGGTTTAATTCCTCTGCATTTACTTCAAATCGCTCTTTTTTTCTATCAATTTGGTATTAATAGAACTCTGTTTTGATATGTATGGATTGTAAAAAAACTTTGTGATCCGTTAGTTTAGTCTCTTTTCAGGCAACAAAATGGTACACTACTTCGAGATGACTATTTCACATTACTAAGAAAACATCTGTTATACCAAAGAAGTAGTGGTAAGATGAATATAATTTCATGACCATTTCAATTGTTATGTATACATATATATATATATATTAATTCTAAAATCTTTTACTTATGTTTTATATTATCTCATTGCATTTCAATTATTGTCAAGGGCTTGGCTGACTGAAATCCGAGGACCCTATCATATCCGTGTATGTGAACTTCAAAGCACTGAAGGCATGAGTACTAAATTATCCACTAAAGAATTATCAAAATTCGTCAAAAGACAAGGCTTGAAGGGGGGTTTCAGTCTTCGATTCGATTCTTTGGCAGTGGAGGGTGAGAATCTCACTGCTCAAGTGACAATATTTGAGACTTATATTATAAATCCATGGGGACTCCTTGGCCAATGGGTCATTCGTACCTGGAATGATTTTGACCTGAACTATATTACGAGAGATCTCGACGGCAATAAGTCGCGGTTTTTAAAAGAGGTTTTGAAGAAAATCTTCTTCGATGGTGATGTGACCCACAAACATGTTACAAAACAAGAACCATTGGTATGTTCTTAAAATCCTTTCTTATTAATTGCTCTGTTACGTATATATACCATAGATATTTGTTTAATATTTTTAGTTGTTTTTCTGTAAAGGTGCTCTGACCTAGAGTGCTCCAATACTTAGGATTTATTGTTGATCACGTCCTTCCAGTTCGACTTATTTCCAGGTTGAGGGTTTGCAGATGTGAGCTGAAAGTCAGCATGGAGGACAATCATTCCAGCAATATATCAGGCCATGAGTGGGGATTATTTTGTAAGGATGAGGAAATAGCAGTAGGAGACATATTTAGACTATTATAGGTTGGAATGATCTCAGAGTCATACATGGTCTTCCTCACTAAGGTTCTGAGAGTAGGTTAGTAGGTCATCTTCGATTAATCCAAAAGAAAATTAACTTTTTTCTATAATTGAGGCAGCAACATTCCATTTGAGTGTAGAGACATTGGGGTAGGGTAAAGTAGGTTAAAAGGATTGACATAGAGTACATCAGTTTCTTGATCAAAAGGTTGGATCAATAGTCATCAACTCTTTCCCTATTACCCCAAATTGACACCGTGTAAAGAGGAATTGGGCTAAGGTATAGGAACCCTCTATCTACTTTTCTAGGAGAGGCAGCTACTGCCCGTCACTCCAAATAGCCACCTGTGACTAAAATCTTTCAGTCATGTTCAAATGAGCAGCAATTTTATTTTGTAAGTAAAGATGCTTTCTTTGTTTCATTATATTTTAATTGGGTTTCATCTCTAATTCATATTTTTTGGTACTGACCTTCACATTTTTTTGTCATCGCAGCCATACACTCGCCAAGGTGAAGATTAGTACGTGAAGTTGTTAAATCGTTCAAGGCTAGTCATCTTGGTTTTGGGATTGTATTTACAGCTGAAGCTAACTATATTGTACCATATTTGGTATGTAATACTGCTTTCTTTATGTTTCATTATATTTTAACTGGGTTTCATCTCCAATTCACATTTCTTGGCACTAACCTTCATATTTTTCTATTATTGCAGCTATACACTCGCTAAGGTCATGCATGAGAAAGCAACGGTGACGTGGAAATATCATACTGAATAGATCAATTATGCTAAGAGAAAGTATGGCGATGGGTGGTAAAGGATGCAGAGGTCGAGTGAAGTATTAGCGTACATTTGGAGAAAAAACAAACTAACAAACTCCAACACCAGAAGACCTTGCTTATTTACTCAATTGCACCTCTAACACCTTGATTCCAACATATCCCCAAATTTTCCCAACCTTGAGAAATCCAAAACCAAACATTCATCAACTTCTAATTAAAACAATGTTTGCTTTTATCTTAACTAATGTGAATATAAATAGTAAAGCAAACATAATAAAGGTATGTCAAGTTAGCATAGCATCATTTGTAAAAATCACATAATAAAAATATTCACCTCACAAAACAATATCTTCGATAGCAATTTGTTTCTTCCTCTGACTTTCAACTATTTGTGGATCAGCCATCTTAGCTCCTCTAGAATACCAGATATAAAAAATATTTTTAATTCAATCAATTGATACAATATATTCATCAATCTTATATGTTGATGGCTTTAAATTTAACATATTGATTATGCATCATTCATGAGAAATATAAACAAATTCATGAGAGAGAATTTTAAACTAAAGCTAATGTAATGAAAAATTATATTTCTAATTAATACTCAATTCTCTAGGATCAATTGGAAACAATTTCCTAATGGATTTGAATAAATTCAAACACAGACCTTTACTGAAATGGATAAATAAGCTCTAATTATTTCAATATAATGTGTAGTTTAAAATGCAGAAATTATTTCTAAATGTATGCCAGTACTCCATTCCGATCCCTGTGTTCTTTACCACTCATTCTAATATCTTCTTTCGTGTAATTGCCCTAATCGAGAAAGTCTACATCCTACATCATCAGTTACTTCTTTGTCGATGTCCAAATGTATGCCAATACTGCATTCTATTGTAATTGCCCTATGAAGTATGCAAGTCTTCTTGTACGCCAGCGTTTAGGTTTTCGACAACTAGAAGGGGTCAATTATACACAATGATCATTTTCTTGTTAAGAACCGATGAGCTCAACTACTCCGTCTTCCAACAAAAGGATGAATGGGATAAATTAGAGGTCTGAAATCAGCTGGAGTCAGCTTTAAGTACACCTCTTGATGCCCACATGTGATTTTTCAGTATCCTTTAAAGTAAAAGGATGAATGAGAGGAATGAGTAGGAAGCAATCCAGATTTTGAGAGAATGCAGACTGAAACTTTGGTATCCACCGAAGAAACGAGCTTGGACTGATGAAGATGTATCAGAAGTTTCTAATGAAGGAAGATCCAAATGTGGAAGAAATGAAGAAGAAATATAATGAAGAAAGATCCCAAAATTTTCGAAGAAAGGATGAAGAAATATAATGAAGGAAGATCCTAGAATTGTCGAAAAAACAATGACGAAAGATCCCAGAAAGCTAGTAGTTTGTGTAACCTTTATAGATCATCTCAGATTTGTGTTAAGGATTCAATATTAAATAAAAAAATTTATATAATTTAGTTTGTTTTTTTATATAATGTTCCTTCTTTTATTGGAATTGAAATCAAATTGTCCATACTTGTGAAGGATAATCTAATGTAAGTATGTAGCTTTGAGATATATAGAAACTAGAACGATTTTTGTTGTGAAGCATAGTATTTGGGCACAGTTTAGAGAACGTGCAGGCGTAAGACGACATAAAACCATAGCGTAAATCGTGCTGGATTATACTTAAAAACCTTGGCGTAGTAAAACGTCGTCATTTATTGATGGATATTTTCAAAAAAAATAGCTAATTTAAAATGTGACACGCGCGCCAATCAACATTTTCTTTTCTATATTAACTAAACTTCTCTTTTTATTCAAAAAACAATTTACTTCTCTCTGAAGTTGGACCAACCCTCACTCTGAAGTTGGACAAACCTTCTCTCCAAAACTCAACAACCGCCAAGTACTCGACTTTCAAAGAATTTCTCGCCGATCGATGCTTGAGAATCGATCACCAAGCTCTACATTATGGTTCGAAAGTCGACAATCTCAGTTGAAACTATACAATGGTAACCATTGGTTGCTTTATTGAAAGGGCTCCACAACTTTAAGTATTTTTTGAGTTCGTCCTAGAACTAATTTCGGATTTTCCATAACTTATCTTTGGGTTGATAATAAGAATTGGATACTTTGCTGATTTTGAATGTAATTATCTTCAGTTGTAATCGATCTTTAAAGCTTTGCATATATATTTCAATTATTTTCCTTTTTTTGTTTGGAGTAGCGATATTTTGATCATTCACAACTTGAACTGCGTAATGAATTTAGATTTATCGGCAATGTCAAATTTATATGTAGTTAGTTTAGCACAGTTAAGTTGAAATCTCATAGTGCCTTGATGTTAAAACGTATAGAAGATTATAATCTACGATTTGATGAAAAGCATCGACTTTTAATTGTTGGTAACAAATGTTCCTATGAAGAATGACCTTTTTTCTTTAAAGTTAGTAATGATTTATGCATTTTGGTATGGTAATCTTTCTATTATATATGTACTGAACATTTGGTATGCTTTTCTCTCTGTGTTAGGCTCTTATTACTTCCCGTCTCTCTCACTTAGACCTCGATACTCTTCTCGTTAATTAATATGGAGCGCAAAGTTGGCCTAAGATTCTGTCTAACTATTGATGAGTTGATAGATTGCTACCTAAGAAACAAAATCTTCGAGGACCATTTGAATGAGCTCGACGAAACAATCGTCACCGTTGCAGACTGTAACAAGCTTGAACCGTGGGAGTTACCTCGTTAGTGACTTAATTTTGTTTTATATATGTATTTGGTGATATTTTTGGATTAGTTTTGCATTAATTCATTATTTTCTTCAAAAATATGTATATATTCAGGTCTTTCAGTTGAAACAACATTGGAGAACAACTGGTTCTTCTTTTGTTAGCTATAAAAAGATGTAAAACATGAAGATTTTAAAAGGACTATCCCTCACATTTATTGGAAAGTCACTGCTAGCGTTAAAAAATTCACAACTCGAGAAGGTGTTAAAGTTGTAAGGAAGATATTGTCTTATCGATTAGTTATATTGAATTTCTTACAAGACCAAAGGTGTATCCAAATCCAAATGCAAACCCAAATCGGAGACTGATCAATCCCCATGGATTGTCCACGAGTACACAACAAATTTTGACTCCTTGAACCCGGTATGTATGGTGATGCATGGCTATATATATTAATTATATTCTGAATTCTGCTTAATATAAATATATATATGCTCTGTAGAACAACTATGTAGTTTGACGCCTGATGAAAGAAGGGAGAGAATGGAGTTGGTACGAGTAATTCTCAAGCTGTAGACAATATTCAAGATGATTAGGAGAGAAGATCCAAATCCCATTGGGTGAGTATTATATTAGAAATTGGATTACTCTATATACAGTCGGAAATCATATAGCATATAGCTTGTATAAATATTATTGTTGAATTGGTTTTCTAGTGAGATTGAAGCACAACCGGTTAGATTAATTGTATTATATTTGCATTATGCATGTACTAGATTTCAATTTTGTGATAAGCTTTACTTCTACGTGAAAATCATATATCTAATTCTTTTTTTTTTTTCAGGTACAACGGTTTGAAATTGAGCTTAATTTGTTAGCTGACCAGATGGATGGATTCACCTTTTGTACATGATAATCTTTATTTATACTAGATTAAGTACTAACAAAATTAATTATATATAAATTATTTATTTTTATTTATGTTTTTATTATTCGTATTAAATTGTGTTTCGCATTTAATAGTTATGAATCTATTTTTGATAGAATCGATCTACGGAAAAATTTAAAATGAAGGTGGCTTCAGAATCGAGACCACAATTCTATGGCTGGAGTATTATATTAATATGCCACGGTTGTAAAACCGTTCCAATAATTTTTGTATAACCGTGGAAACAAAAAGGTCACGGTTATATAACCGTGGCAAACAATGGCCACGGCCAGCGAATCATGACATAAAAGGGTATAGGGAGTTTATTGGATGGATTTTTATACACCACGGTTTTCTATAACCCTGACGGAAAAGAGATGAAAATCGTGTCGTATGTCTAAGGCCACAGCAACAAATTTCACGGTTCAAAATCGCGGCGTAAAGTTCGAAAAATCGTGGCCTATTCTTTCCGCCACAATTTCTTGACATTAGACCACCTTTATCAGACTATGGCTAAATCGAGATTTTTTACTTGTGTATACCTTTTAGATTTGGACATTATAAATTCTGTATACGTAGTGGGACTCGAATTGGCATCATGGTTAGATTGAATTTAACAACACTGTGACCTTTATGAAGGCATATGATAGTATACACTATATACTTAGGTTCTTTTTGCTCCTAAGTTGGTAGGAAAGATCAATTATTGCACCTCCCTAATTAATTTAATGGATCCTCTTTCGCCACGACCATTAAATTTTAGATATCCTCTTGTTTGCATTGATCTGTGTGTTTGTTTGGTACACTATTAAACATCAAACAACTCAACTTGTAATATTATAATACACATAGCCCTCACTTAAGCTTGTATTTGATATATAGTTTCACTAGCTATAGCTAGCTATTAGCAAGATCAATCGTGATAAAGCTTCTTTAGTGGCAATATTGCGGAGTACCTATAATTTAAAGTAGTTTCACATACTGGAAACAGCTTTAAAATGTGTCTGGATTTTATGTGCATGAAGCATCAAAGTGAGATTCTAATCTTTTCATGTGTTTGTACATATATATTTGTGGCCAACTTTCGACACTAAATAGTGACATATATTCGGTGGGTCTTGTATCAAATCCCTTGACAAACATATATGTTAAAATAACCTCTACCTCGTGAGAAATTCCTGTGTGTGGGCTAATTCGCATCAACAGAAACTTAATAATTATTGAACGAGGCTACAATTAAATTTAAACCATTAATGTACGTAGTATCTCATGGCTCTAACTTAGGACAGAAAATTACAGAAAGTCATTAAGATTTTGCATGAGGTAGTTGTGTGGAAAATTGTAAATATTCTTCAAAATATTAAAAGAGACCGACGACTCCCACTGAAATTATCTTCTGTTTATCTACAACTGTCTATATTTTTTTTTCTTTTTTGAAATCAACTGTCTATATTATTATGATATTAGAAATTGATATATTAACATCAATCTATGATGTATCAGATTTTATATGTATAAAATACAAAGTTTTGTATGTATTTCAACGTTGTTTTAAATTGTATTTCAACTTATGTTGTTTTAAATTTAATTACAACTGCCAAGAACCATGGAGATGTCATCAATCAACTCCAATAATGTAATTGATTCATATATTAAAAATTTAACTAGAAAAAAAAAATTAGTGTTGTGCCCAACAAATAACATTTATGAGCTGCATTATTGTGTTCCTATAAATGATAATTTAGCCAAAAGAACTGACTTCGGAATTGGGTTAAAGCTTTTTTGCACTCCAAGACTCTTTAAAGGCATCACTTGCTTTTGAGGTGCCATGCTACCACTTGGATATTGGATATTTGTATAGTAAAAATTGGAAGAGATTTGCAGTGTGCGGTTAGAGCTTCGAATCTTTAACATTAGAGATTAAATTATTGTCTCCATTAATTAAGCATTGTAAATTTGGTATAGACCTTTCGCCATGTATATGTGATATCTATGCTTAATGGCATAGAAAAATAAAATATAGTTATACCACCGTCAAGTATAATTTCGCGTATATCAACTTATATTATTATATACTTACTTGACCAATTAAAATCATACTCTTACCAAAAATATCTTTTATTGTTTTAAATCATTTTCATATGATAAAAACATGATCGAAGCAAAATTATCAAACTGAATAAACAATATTTGATTACGTATTGTTTAAATAATTTTTCAAGAATATATAGATTCAAAAAAAAAAAATACCAAATTATTCTCTTTCACTTTCAGAGTAATTATTTTATAAATATCAATGATGTGAACTAAACTAAAGTCTAAAACAATGTAGTGTATTTTTATTTTTTTTGAGGATCTAATTTAGTGTATTATGTAGTGTAAAATGGAAGATGTATGACATGGACTACATTTATTTAATACTCCAGAATATAATGTAGTACTATTTATAAATTAGGATTCGGTGCAGCGCAAGCAACGGCCCAGATTCCCTTTCAGGAAACTTGGCCATCATATATAATTTGTTTATCACTTCTTTCACCTTCCATTCTCTCTGTGTTGTGTACACTCACAAACTAACAACACTTAAATTAACGTAAACAAATCCCCAAAAAATTCAAAGGATGTTGCTCGGAAAACGCCCACGTCATCCGATCAAGAGAACTACTAGTATGACCGGAATAACTGTCGACATCTCAAACTTGGAGGTTGATCATCAGACGTCCGATCCGGCCACCAGAGAACAGCTGCATGCATCACTTCTAGAAGGAGGGTCCCTGATTCATGATCAGTACAAAATGAACGGTTATGATCAAAGCTTTTTGGCCATGGTTTCGCCTAGGAATTATAATACGGCCAGTTCTAGTTGGAAGGAATTCTAACAATATTAATATTTCTGGTGGTGACGAAACTGCTGATTTCCTAAGGACTTGTGGACTTTGTCAACGCCGGCTGGCTCCTGGCAAAGATATTTATATGTATAGGTAAATTAATCATTTTATTTTGTGCCTTAATTGTCATTTAAATTAACTCATTAGTATATTAGGTATAGATTAAGGTGTGATCTGTGATTATAAGTTCTATTAATTTTTTGTAATTCATGAGTTCTGTTAATTATATATCGATAAACTCGTACTAATTATAAATATTGATGATATATTTTTAAAACTTATGCATATTCTCTTTTTAGGGTATAGAACAATTCTACCGGAACATAAAACTTGTAAAGATTGCTTATAAGTGCCGCACTCTGTCCAGATTGTGTGGACGAAAATAATAATCTGGTTGACTTGTCAAGAGATTTTTGTTAAGTAGGTACTCTTCTTAGGATTTTGTTTGCATACATATACGTATAGTTCTATATGTATAGTATTTGTTTTCAGACTACTTGAGATTTGAGATCGATCAATGTGCTGGTATTGATTTGATGAGAGCAGAAATAGGTTTTTCATGATATATGTTTCAAATTTAGATCTAAATTAAGTAACTTTTTCCTCTCTCTTAATACAGTTTAATTAATATTTAAACTAAACTAATGATGGATCGATGCACATGGACAAATCTTTTACAGGGGGGACACAGCTTTTTGTAGTTTAGAGTGCAGAGAGCAACAGATGAAGCAAGATGATAGAAAAGATCATCAGAGACACCCTAATATGTCATCATCAAAGAAGAATGCATCATCATCTCCTCCACCAAGATCAGCTACAACGAAAAGCTCTCATGTGGCTTCTACTTAATTAGAAGAAAAAGGAAATTTATAATATATGACGCATGAGAGCAACAAAACTAAGATCGAGAACCATTAATGTTCCCCACTACTATAGGTTAGCCAATATTTTATCATCGTATACCCAATGATGATGGAGACTAAAAAGGTAAATGAAGAAGTTCCATCGATCGAAATCGGGTATTAATATTTATTTAAGTATGTTATAATTGTGTTACGTGGAAAGATCAGAAGTGGGTTACTTTAAAACGCTTTTAGTAAATATAGGGATGATATAATTGTATTCCTAATGGGCATTATATATTATATAATAAATAATGCCTTTTGATCTATTGTCAAGCTCTCATCTTTTGTGATTATTTGATAAATGCTTCTTTATGTTCTCTCATTATCATAAAATTTATGTTTTAGGGTATTTAAGTATTAGCATAAAAAAATTATGTTCTGTTCATTATATACAATATTATGTAAGTCAAGTCCGCAAATCCCCTTAGATAGTAAAATATGACACACTGAAAAAAAAAATATACAAATTACTCTCTCCATCTCTCGATACATGTTTTTTTAAATTTTTTATTTTATCTCAAAATAAATAATTTTTATGTCTAATTTAAATCAAAATATATTAAATTTCTTCTTTAATCTTATTTTTTATACCAATAACTTAAAAAGCATGCATGTGTTGAAAGACGGAAGAAATATGACACAGTACAACTTTATGCATAGATTTTTAGTGTAGCACGCGAAGAGTGTTTTGTTTTTTTCTTTTGAGGGTCTGTAGCGAAGAGTGTTGTGAGATCGTTTCTTACATATTTTAATCCATTGTCTGCTTCATAAAGTTGTAAAAATACAAATATGCCATAATGGAATTGCAAGCTAGGATTAGTTAGTTTAAATTATTAAGATCATTTTGGATTTAGATTGATATAGTAATTCTTTTCATGTCTAACGGTATTCCAAAACTGATAGAATGATATCAGCCGGTGTAGGGGATCTCGGTATTGTCATTATTTTTCTTGTCTAAGCCCAGCTTGGTTCGACTCATTTTCATGATCAAGCCGGGGGGGTGTTCATAATGCAAAACTTAGTGTTAAGCAAAGATATAAGTTCTGGTTATTGAAAAGTACTCGGCGGCTCTTCTGTTAACATTACTAGCTTCTAGATGTGATTTTGCCTATTGCCCGGCCTTTACTAGCTATGTTGATCCAAAAAAATATAGACCTTAATCAATTGATGAACTGATAATGTTCCACTCGTACTATGAAATTATTAATCTTTTGATTTTAATTATATTCCAGTGAAGTTTTCCGTATAGGAGAGAAAAAGGAAACAAATTCATTTTATATTCCTAAAACACTTTATTCAAGTAGTTATGGGACAGCGTCAACTAGCGATTGTCGTCACTAATCAATTTTGAATTGAAAGAGATACATTTGGAGTGTTCTGTTGATTGATTGATATGGGTTTGGTGTGGTGCTTTTGGGTCCCTAATTGACATCTTATGTATAAAGTGCCCCATTCATTTTTGTCACTTCTCAGGGACCACCCTGCTTCACTATCATCTTCCAGATGTTTGGAAAAAATGTCAAGCTAGCTTGCATTTAATTTCCTCCAAATTAATAGTTTTTAATTCAACTTGATAGTGATTTGGAATATGAGATTAATTTCCTCCAGGGAGTTGTAAAATTGGGATGACTGAGTAACTAACTACGAGGGACTCCTTGTAATTGTTAAATATATGGTAAAGAGGTCCTTGAACTCTAACTTTAGACAATTGTATTCTCTAGAGTCTAGCTTCATGAATTTCTTCATACACGTATTTTTCTGCCTAACAATTTGATCTCTAAGTTGCTCACATTTCAAGTACATTCATTCGCCATACATTCAATTCATTGGGTTTTATTGATTACCTGTGTGGTTTTATTGGGCTAAAAACATCTTTTGGTAAGTGTTAGATTTTACGGATTCTCATGAACTTATATATTAGCATTAAGTTATTCATCAATCTTGCGTGCTAGTGCTAACATAGTTTTGATTAATTGGGTTTTACGTGTGTAATCGTGTGGAACCATGATCCGCGGTGAACTTCAATTCGTCGGAGATCAATTCTACGGTTACAGAAAACAGTTATAGAGACGATGTAAATAAACCAATGTTTTATTAACGTGTCATATCGCTGTAGAGTTACACTGGTATATATTGTTCAACTGTAGTTTTCTAGTCATGAAAGAGAGTAGTTATTGAGATGGAGAAGAAAAAAATCAATCTTCTTATTTCGTATGTAGTTTTGTACTAATTGTACTGTTATTTTGTGATATATACTTCTGCTATATTGTGATATGACTAAACTTCCCATCTACAGATATGAAATAATATTTACATCCTCCATATTCTCCCCTCAAGTTGGACTTGAGCAAGGATTAAGCAAGCCCAACATGAAAACGAATTTATCGAACAGAGGACAAAAATTTAGTAAAACAATCGGCTATCTTTTGTACCAACATATATATTGAGGCAATACAAAACCCATTTTGTACTAATCTTTCAATTTTCAAGTACTTCATATGTTTGTGAAATACAGGCTTGCGAGTAATATGAAGAGTTGACTAGGAATCACACCACAACAGAACAAACTGAGAGAATGGTATTGGAAATACCATTCACGTAGACATCGAATTTAATCAAGACGTGGCAATATATTAATTGGTGGAGTTTTAAATTTTGTTTCGATCAAATCGAAATTTTATCACGTAACACTTAGACGCGCAGTGAAAAATTCATGATTTGTCACATCGAGCATGTAATTGAATTACTCTAATTCAATCTAGCATTTCACATGTAACAAATACATCATCATATAAAACATATAAATAACATGACCATTCACATCAATAAATTACAATGTCTGAATTATACTATTCGATATTGACTTACATCTTTCGAAAATTACGTCAAAATGGAAAATAAAGTCTATGTGCCTTCAAGTCTCCCACCTGCAAAAGAAGGATTTCAAACTCTAACTTCCGTTTCTCAAACGGAAAGGTTCAAGAGCATCACGTTGATTCCTCTAACGATATCCACACAAGAGAAATTATTCATACTCATATATATGCTATGCTAGATCACATATACATAATTTCACAAACATGATATCTCAAAACTCCTTTTGAGACGATAATTCATAGAACACCATATAATCATCAAAACTCCTTTCAACAATTAACCAATTATCACATGTTGAAAAGAAGGAAAATAAGAGATTACCTTTGAAGAACTCAAATTTTAATATTGTCTCCTTTACTCTTTATATATGCTCCTTGTCACCGAGAACACTTAAGCTTTCAATTGGAGAGTAAAAGGAAGAATTCTCGAATTTTTCCCTTGAAGCTTTCTCAAGCTTTCAAACTCAATTTTTAATGTCTACTTCACTCTTTACATATAAAAACACTTAAGTTTTCAATTCAAGAGCAAAAGAAGAATTCTCCAATTTTTCCCTTTAAGCTTTCTCAAGCTTCCAAAGCCTTCCAATAATTTTTGTGTTTTCTAGTTGTGTTCTTCTCAATCTCTCTTGTCTTCTCGTCCAAACATACACACATACATATATATATTGATCAAATCTTGTTCAAAGGTCAAACCAATAGGAAAAGAGAGATGAAGATTGAAGTTTGACTAAGATATTGTCGCAAAAATTTTGCAGCATCTCTCAATCAACTTGCACAATCAATTAATCATATTATTTAATATATACATTATATTATTATAAATAAATATGATATAATATATTTTATCTATACTATTTTAATACAACCAAAATATATTAGAAGTATAAATGGAGTTACAAATTAATTTCAACTCTTGAAATCATGAAATTGAATCTATTTCGTGTCATTGAAAAATTTAATTTTCGATTCTAACACTTACAATAATTTAATTTAATTCAATCGTATACTTACGACTAATCAAATTAAATATCATGTAGAAGGTATAGGTCTCTCTTTTAGTGTGTGACCCTTTAGGTTCACCAGTACGCTAGTAATAGAATCGTATTCTATAAGTCATGGTTATCGTCTAGCAACGAGCCATGAAGACCTAGATATATGTGAATATAATGTGAATCTTTCCGCTTATAATTTTCATGTGATACGATCCTTTCGTCAATCTATATCCCGATTGAACTTAGAGCGTGAATGATTAGTCGAAACTCTATAAGTTCAATAATTATGTATCTATTCAACCCCATAACTTTAGGTTATTAGAAAACTTCTTTTCTAATATTCATATTATCTTGACCAAGGATGTTATGTCATGACTAATATGAAAACATAAGACATCATTATCTTTCAATAATTGACAAATCTTTTGTTGACACACACCAAACTTCATATATAACAAATCATGCCAAAGTCACGTCCTTTGGTGATACTATGATCAGGGTAGTGATTATAAACATTATTTGATATATATAAGATTATCGTGGTGTCTCAAGTCTAAAGATTCATGACACATCATTATAAGGTCAGAATCCTATTTCGACTCATAGTTTCACATAAGATTTCTCGTCGGGTCAATACAGTGAACTAGTTCTCTAACTACCACCCACATATACACATTAGTGTCTCCATACCGATATCCATGGAGTGAGATATCTTCCCAATTGAATATGCATCATATGTGCTAGTCTATCTGAATTATTAATGTCCCATCTCAATGATTCTATGACTAGACATATTTAAGATCTAAGTTTGCAATGAACATATTCCACGATTATCATCACTATGCACAATCGAGCCACATTGATCTAAGGGGCTTATCCAATTACTTAAATATATCACATATATGTATAACAAGTAAATTGACAAGCGGTTTTTTTATTAAATACAAATATTTAATTTACATTACTATTCAAAATAATTAAGATTACAGAAATGCCTAGATACTAATGAATTTCGAGCCAATCACATTGATTTTAAGGACACATTTCTAGCAAATGAAACCTGCAACTCTTTAAGAACATATGAAATCCAGAGAAATTCACAAACTGTGTGTGCCATGCTCGTGTATTCAGCCTCACAAGAAGAACGACTAGAAGTCTTCTGCTTCTTTGACTTGCATGAGATCAAAGCATTTCCAAGAAAAATGCAGTAACCAGTTAACGACATTCAACTATCACTACTCTTAGCATAATCATTGTCACTAAAGGCATTAAGCAAAAAACCATTACTGATAGGAAAAAATAGACCCTGATTTGGACAGCCACTTGGATAGCATAACACATGAGAAGCAGCATCCCAGTGAACTAAAAACGGCTTCTTCAAATGTTGGCCAAGTTGTTGGACATCATAACAAATGTCTGGTCTACAAAATCCCAGAAATAAAAGAAGTCCAATAAAGCGTCTATATTTTTCAGGGTCGGTAAAAATAGGATCAATATCAGGAGAATCTGTTGCCGGAGAAGTAAAACCGGGTGGCAAAGGTGTAGCAGCAGCTATGCAATCCAACATCTTACAATCATGCAAAATATTCAATATGAACTTTCGTTGACCAAGACAAATACTAGAGTCAGACCTCGCAATTTCTATGCCAAGAAAATACTTGGCGTGGCCAAAATCCTTAATAATAATTTGTTGATGCATAAATTCTTTCACAGCAAGTATGGCACTCTACGATGGACCAGTGATCATAACATCATCAACATAAACCAAAAGCAACAAAGAATACAGAATCGCGACGATAAAGAAACAAACATGCATCATATGGACTTTGTTGAAAACTATATTTGAGTAAATGTGTGGAAAATTCTATATTCCATTGAGGAGAAGCTTACTTAATGCCATACAAGTAGCGTTTTAGTTTACTTAACAGATTGTGCCGAGGAAGGTCAAAACCATCTGGTGGTAGCATGTAAATCTCTTCGTCAATATAGCCATGAAGAAAGGCGTTGTTTATGTCCAGCTGGTGCAAATGCTAAGAATTGGCAGTCGTAAGAGCCAACATAATTCGAACTCTGACCACCTTGGCAACGCGAGAGAAACATTCCAAATAGTCAATGTCTTCTATCTGGTTGTATCCCTTTTCCACAAGCCGAGCCTTGTAACGATCAACAGTTCCATCAGGCATTAATTTCAGCTTGTAAACCCACTTAGAACCTATAGTCTCTTATTAGGTGGTAATTCAACCAAGTCCCATGTATCATTTTCCAATAAAGCATTCAATTCAAATTGCATTGCATTAGTCCAATTAACATCTAGCTTTGCTTGATTAAAATAATATGGCTCATGCATAATGTATGCAGCAGAATAAGAGAACTTAGGATGCAATGAAATAAGTCCGGCAAAATTAAAAAAAAATAAAAAACTAAGAAAACTTACGCTATGAGAAGATGTGATATAAATATCAAATTTCTTAGAGACTATAATTTGCCTAGTACTACGCTTAAGTGTTGGACCCTAATTTTCCCTAGACACAACAGGACTATTATTTGGGCAAGAGACTCAGATGCGACAGGATGGGTATTCGGCACTAGAGGTGTCAAAACCTCAGTAGGAGGCTCGACAAAAGCATGATCCTTAGCGGGAGAATAAGCTGTTGGCTCCTCTGAAGTAAATGGTGGTATTACTGGCATTGGATAAGCACAAGAAGTCTGGTGGATGATTCTCAAGTCATTGAAAAATGATTGCAATTTAGTATTGAGAAATTTTGTACCATTATCAGAGCGGACTATCTTTACTTGCAGCGAGAATTTTGTCTTAACATGAAATAGAAAATTCTTCAATATCGTAGAACCTGAGATTTGTACTTCAACAGAAAAGCCCAGGTAGCATATAATCATCCACGATCATCAGAAAATAGTGAGCCCGTGTAGTTGTTGTCGCTCTATATAGTCCCCAAACATCAAAATGAATTAACTCAAAAGGAGAGCTAGTAACAGAGGTACTAAAAGGAAAAACCAATCTGCTTTGTTTAGCCTTCGGACAAACATCACAAATTTCAACTTTATTATAATTGATAGAATCCGAAAACTTACGATTCAATACATTCATAGATGGATGTCCTAAACGCATGTGCCAATCAACTTTGTGAGTCACATGGTTTATAGTGTTAGAAGGTAAACTAGGAAAGAAATTACTATTAAAAACTGACAAAACAGACGATGAGTGACTACTAAAACACGAATGAATATGGGCAGGAGTGAATGAATGAGCATCAATGTGGTACAACTTTCCAATAGCCTTTCCAACCGCAGTTACTTTGTTAATCTTCAGGTCCTGCATTATGCAGTATAGTGGTGTAAAAAAATGCATATACTCATTAGCCAAATGATTCGCAGAGAGCAGATTATGTGTGAAAGATCGAACATATAATATGTTTGTCAAAAGGTAGAAGATAAAGGTACAGATCCTTGTTGAAGGATTTTTGTAGTTTGTCCTTCAGGCAAGCATACATGAATGCAAATATCTAAGGGAATCAACTTAAGAAAACTTCTAGGATTGACACAGAAATGATTTGATGCACAGTATCTAAAATCCATGAGCCATATTCTAATTTAGATTACAAAGATGTAGAAGTAAGAGAAACTTTACCACCAATAGCTGCAAGATGGGCTCCATTAGTATCAGCAAAATGAGCTGTATGTGTTTGAGTCGAGGCCATCGGAGTAAAATTGCTTGTAGCATTAGCATGTCCATTCATATTTTGCTAGAGCATTTGGAGCAGAGAATTCACATCAATATTTGGAAATGGAGTTGGTTTAGCCAAGATAGTACTCATATAAATCGGAGATTCAGAAACGTAGTTTGCCTGACCCTTTGTAGCAGCCTTCTTTTTCTTCAATTCTTTATACCAGTTAGGTTCCTCTCTTGTTAACTTGAAACATTAATTCTCCTTCAAGCTACCTTTGACACCGCAATAGTAAAAAAAAATTTGAACACTTTGACTAATCTTTCTTTGCTCCACACTGAGAACTTGATCCCTTATACCCATATTGTTGTTTTTGGCGAGCAAAATGTCCAACCACATCACCAAAAACACAGGAGGAAGGAATATCGAAGAATATGGTTAAAACTTAATATGATGATCCTAATGAGCAATTTTTTTTTTTAATATTTGCGGAGAATCGAGATTCTCAGATCACAGGCCTGTTGTGCCGTCTTCCAGGTTGAAGTGGAATTGCAACAAAGAGTAAAAAGAATAGATTCAAGAAAGGCAAGACTCAAATATGACGGTTTCATATATACCTAAAAGGCATACCTTTTATGACTACTAATAATTTCATTAATAATCTTCGTCGACACATTAATGTAAATTTCTCATTAGGATCATCATCACTAAGTTTTAACCAATTAACCATAATCTTCAATATTCTTTCCTCCTTCACATCTGGGCGTGGCCCAATCGGCGTGAGGTGTGAGGGGTTTGAGTCGTGTTGTCCACACATTTATAATTTAATTAAAAAAATATTCCTTCCACTTAATACTTGAGACTGATATCACCAATAGCGTAGTGTATGCTACAATTCAAGAATATTGAAGAATACGGTTAAAACTTAATGATGATGATCCTAATGAGAAATTTACATTAATGTGTCGATGAAGATTATTAAAGAAAATATTAGTAGTCATAAAAGGTATTCCTTTGAGGTACATATGAAACCGTCATATTTGAGTCTTGCCTTTCTTGAATCTATTCTTTTTACTCTTTGTTGCAATTCCACTTCAACCTGGAAGACGGCACAGACAGGTCTGTGATCTGAGAATCTCGATTCTCGGCGAATATTAAAAAAAAAAAAAAAAAAACTGTCCTATGCCTTCTCCATACCATAATATTATGTCACACCTAAATTCTCAAATAAAAATCAACAAACTTCTCAAACAAGTAACTACACAAGACAAAATTGAGATCGTCTATATATACCATATGCTGTTGTTCTAGGTTTTTTCTTCGATTTTAATGTTTCACAGCGCATGAGTTCGAATTATGGGCGTTCTTGTAAGGGATTATGACTTGGCCGACGCAGGGCTTCGGAGTTGGAATGTTGGATTGTTAAATCTCAAACTCAAAGTATGCCTTTTCCTTCCTGATTGATGAATCCCGATCGTTATTATGTGGTTTGTTAAGTGCTTCGCTTATAAGTCCTTGCTATTTTGTTGCGGGCTGGTTGGTTGTCTTCTCATACTAGCTATTTGTTGAAGGAAATTATTATTCCGTTTTAAATTGACTAAGCCAAATTTAGATCATTTCATTTTCTTAATAAATTAATTACTCCACATTGAAAGCATATCTTGAACTCTAAACTGTAAAGATTTTGTTGTCAGGTGTTATTTATTTCTTTTTAAACTGGAGTCAACGCCCGCACGAACGGAAGGTCCACTGCACTGTATTGTAAGCAAGCAAATAATGATGGGAGTAATTAAACAGAGTTAGTGGGAGTAATTAATTACTTATAAATAAGAAAAGAAATTATGCATCGTAAAATGTCATGTAGATTATTTTTAAAAAATTTACTCTTTTTATAAAATGTTGTTTGATACGTCGATTTTTTTGGTAACAAAAATTTTAATAATTAATTTTTTTATAATATTTATTTTTTAAGATTCACCAACCTCATATAAAATATAATTTATAGAATTTATATATACATAAAAATATAATAAAAAAATTTATACACAAATATGATTTAAAAAAAAAAAATTACTGTTTTTTTTCTTTATACAGTTGTTTATTTTTAAGTGATGATTGCTTCTCCCGAAGGAGCAGCGAATTTTTCTTCTCTAAATAAAGATCCTTGTCAACATTGAGTCATTAACGCTAAGTATGAAGCTCATTTATTTATTTATTTTATTTTTTTGAATCACAAGTTTCTTTTTGACAATCGAATCACAAGTATGAAGCTCATTGATCGAGTAAAAGTTTATTTTTTAATACTTCGTCTACAAATACCATCGAAACTGTTAATGTCTTGTCTTGTAGCACCTCACTCTGGTACGAATTGTCGTAAAGAGTTTAAAACATCAAACCACGTGTCTGGAAAATAAAAGAAAACTGTGTGGGACCAGTATGCCTTCTGCTCTCAAACCAATCAATCAAGATGCTGTCTTCTCTTCACAAAAGTTGATCGAGCGATAAGGAATAAAATTGCTTTCGAGCCTTAAAATTAACAGCAATGGTAAAGGATGAAAGACCGAGAACAGATAACTACAGAAAGCCAATGATATTGCTGTTATTAACTTTAAAAGCAATTTCGATACATTTCCACAATCGTTCTAGAACGAGTTGACAACAATCGTTCATATACTTACTAGCACTGTCCAAAAAGGACTAGAGTTATATTTACTCCATACGATTAAACTAAAAACCAAAAAGACAGACTTGCCTTTTTCACAATTCCTTCTAGTACAAGCTTGAAACTAAACAACAACATTACAACTAGTTATTTTCCAATCAAGGAGAAAGGGATACTGGTTTCTTGCATCAGAACCAAACTTGCTCCACTTTTCACCTAAAGCTTGTACATCACTTGTATTCTAGGATCATGTTGTTCTCAGGAGCCAATCCAACACAAGCCCTCAGTATATTCTCAAGCATGGCTCTCTGCTTTGCCAGAGCATTCACAACTGGTGTGCCTGGTGGAACCTATTACCACAAAACAATTCCATACTTCAAAATAATTTTAAACCAAGAGATTAACCTTTTAATGGTGTTCGACTTCTAAAAAAAATTTGAACTTACGAGAGGAGCTTTTGTGAGGTAGCTCAGAATGGTAGCCACTGGGTGGAAAGAGTGGAACTTGCCCTGAAATCACAAACATTAATAAATTATTGAGGTCGCCCATTTAAAATTCAAATTGACATTTCTTCATTCAAACGAGTAAAGATAGTGAAAAGTATTTAATAATCAACAACAACACACCTCTCCTTCAGCTTTGAGTTGGATCCTAGTGCTGAGCTCAGCAAGAAGAACGAGATCCAAGATGATAGGCGCAGCCAATAGGGAATCCTCACAAGTGTTGTGCATCACAATGGTGTTTTTGCCACCCATAAATATCTCAGAGGTATATTCATCCATTGCCCTCTTGCTATCACCCACATATGGCACATACTGCAAAACAGAACACAACCAAACCTATCAGCTCCCTTACAATTTCTTGTCATTTGGTGTGTCCACAAATAGGGAGATGAACTGCTTTAACATACCTTGATGACCACAACATGGTCTGGATGCTCACCAGGCTCATAAAGAATTGCATTGGAAGAGACCATGTCATCAACAACATTACTCTTCGAAATCTCTTTGGAACGGAAAGTTTGTGGGGCAGACAGGTTCATGCCATCATTGTTTCCAAGATGGTTGTAGCTCACAATAGATGTTGGCTAACCATAAAAAATTAACCACCCATCAATAACATTATTCTTGTTTTGGCACATTACTATCATAAATGAATCTAGTCAAATGTCATTGCAATGTGAATATATGAATGATACCTTGATGCCAGCTCCTACTAGGAAATCAACCAGGACAGATTTCATTTTGGTCTGACCACTCTTGAAGTCGTCACCGCCAATCAAAGTGTTCCTCTTGATAGCCAAGTCAATCAGCCCTGCAGAAGAAAACTAGTTAATTTTTTGAATTCCACACTAATCATCGATAGAGGTTAACAAAGTGTCATGTTAAAGTCATAAACCTGGAACAAAAGTGTTCTGAGGACTTCCATTGATGAATGGAACGTTTTCAAGAACACAAGCTATGGCAAACAAGGTTGAAGGGAAATTTCAGCTTCATTCTTCTCCAAAGAAGCCATGAGATTCTCCATGGTGTCATTTAGCCCGACGATCACATTACTGTACCTCTCTGTGTTAGCAGTCCACAAGACAACCACCTTGTCCACCTTATTTTTTTCCTTAAACTCCCTAATTAACCAATAACAGAACAGCAAAATTTATCAGTTTCTGTCTAAATGGCAAGTTATTAACTACTACTAACAATTAAAGCTTGAAAACCTACAAGGTTTGAGTATATACCTGATGTCCTTGATGACTTGTTCCATTTGTTCCTTCTTTGTACCTTTGATAACATTGTTGGCACGTGAGCCTTGGTTAGCAGCAATGAAGTCAGGGTCATAAATTCCAGGGAGTGGGACCAAATGTTCCATGTATGGCCTAAGTTGCTTCTGCAAATCCATTTCGAAAACCTTGGCCCTCGCCATAGCATCAGCCAAGTTCATGTCACTTATGTCCCATCCACCAAATACGACATCCTCTGGGTTCACCTATACAAATTATGTACTGCATGTTAAAATCTATTGTTCGCATCCATTCACTAACGATCATGAAAGCAATCTCGAACACAAAATGCTTGTTCTAGCTCACATTAAATGTCAGCAGCATTACATGATCAAATAATTGACAGTTTAAGATTAATTGAATTGATCAATGCATGCAATTAATAGTCAATAAAGATTTCACCAAATGGATGAGAAATAATAAAAAAACTACCATAGGGAGGAGGCTTTTGAAGGGAGCATAAATCTCCTCTCCATTGAAGGAGCCGACACGGATGGTGGAGGCTTGGGTAAGCGAGCCAAAATAGTTTGCTCTTTGCACCTTCTCCTTGGTGGCCCACGAGATTCCCCTGTGAAATCCACCATTTATTTAATATTCAATAAATCATTTACGAATCTAATCCGACACACCAAAATCAATGACCAAATTAAAAAATGAAACTTTTAATTATGGATCTTTTTAACAGGAATTCACCATAGATTAAAGAAAAACTCACTCTTTGTTTGCAATCACTCCACCAGTGAGCGTCGAGCCATTGTTTCCTCCCCATCCCACAAGCATAACCCTATAATTAATAACGAGAATTAAACGGTTAAACTCATATCAAATCAACATTGCATGTCGAAAATAAACAAAGAGGGTAATCAAAATACCCGAGTTTAGGGACATGGGCCTGAGTTTTGAATTCATATTTGACAGTTTTAGGCTTGACAACCCACTGGTATGTGCCATTTCTGTTCTCGTGAACAAGCTCGGTGGTGTCATAGTCGTAAACAGAGTGAATCTCATTCTCCGTATACTTAACGTTGGGGCTCTCGACCTTGAAGTTCTCGATAAACATTTTTCAAACTGGGTTTGTTAGGATTTTGAGGTAGAGAAATGAAATCTCAAAAGAGAGAGAACAAACAACAATGGCGATGGTGATGTGATACTCTCTCTCTCTTAGTTTTCTTCACTCTGTTATTTTTTCTGTGTCTGAGGTTTGTTAGGCATCCATGCGTTCAATATATAGAGAAAAAACCACGTCTACAATCGGTCCACCACGTGTCATATCGCTAGTTGTCCAGATCTTGTATAATTGTTATTCCACTAGTCCGCACGTACCACTGGCACGAATGGGTCTTAAAAAGGCGCCACGTACAAGGGCTTCCATGTGGCAGAGTCTAGTAAGCGGTAATCCATTGTTTGGACTCTCGTGTGTGTGGGGGACCTATTTCGAGTCAAAGAAAGAGCTGGAATTGTCACGAAGCCTGCCTGACCGCCGATTAGAAATTTACCAGACACAAGTATTTATCACGACGCCGACGAAGGTTTTCAGGTGAAGCTATTGGTAGTTTGATGTATATCAACACAATTTGGTTCATGACGTTGTGAGGATATTCGGAAAGAAGCCTAAAAATAAAGAGGATTAAAATTAATCTCCTCGGTGTCAATAATTTTGTTTTGATAGTCGAATTAAAATCTTACGATGTTCAGAAAAATGGTTAAACACGTTTGTCGTTTTGGGTTTCGATCGTTTCTAACGCTTGAAGTAACACGTTCTACATCAATTTTCTACAACAATTGATTGTATATGTGAATGTTTAGCATAAGAGTAGCAGCAAAGATGTATAGTATATACTAGCATTATATGCTAGAATGAACAAATTAAAAAAGTAAATTAAGAAGGATTAATGGAGGGAGATGCTAGAACCATGCATGAATATGTAGTGATTGTCATAGTCATGTGATAAGAAGTCCAAAGGCTAAGAGGATCACAGGCCACTAACTAGGTTATGTGGTATGTGAGCTCCATTGTAGCTTAATGGCCGAGAAAAGACCCGCACACGAACGTCCTAGCTAGCTAGCTTTTTAATTAAGTCCCCACACCAATTAGACTCACCAAGGACAACTCAATTTTCTTTTCTTTTCTTTTTTCAAGCTCGTTAGATCAATGTTATTACTTGGAGTTATAATTTAACCTAAAATTAAAAGTTATTTTAATGTCTAAAAAAAATTAAAAATAAGACCATCGCCAATTAGAGCGTGGCTCAATGATTAAGACGTTTTTTTATTCGAGATATTATATAGGTTCAATTTTTAGAGTGCGGACTTTGGAGAGTAGATTATATATATAAGATTGTCATATGTCAAATTTTAATTTGACAATAAAACTTGCTATTAGAACAATTAAAAAGTTGTTTCTATTATTTATAAAGATGAAAAATTGTTCCTGTGGTTTATAAGATATATGTATGTGTGTATATGTATATAAGTTGTGACAAATAAAAATCATTATATACACATTATAATTAATTCATGATACTATTTTATTAGATAAAATTATAATTGAACTTAAAATCTAAAATTTTATTTATAAACATAAAATAAATATAACTCTGCCTAAAAGATCGTCTCATGTTGTTAGAACACTTTAATTTTATTATTCTTAATGTCTATAAGATTAGGAAGAATATGAATGAGAAAAAAAATGTTATAGTGAGATTTTTATTATGAATAAGAATTTAATTAATAAGTTGAAAAAAAATATTATATATTATAATTTGATTAAAAATAAATTTTTAAATGATTAATAGAAAAATTTCATGTGCCAAATTTTAATTTGTCAATAAAAAATTTTAATTTGTCAATAAAAGATCACGTATGAGATTTTGATTCGACAATAAAATTTGTAATTTGAACAATTATAAGTTAATAAAATCGTCATATATCAATAGTATAAAATTAAGTATGATCTCGATCATATTTTGTGGGTAAATGAAATAATAATTGAGAAAATTCAAATAATATGAATTTAATACCGATAAATAGAATTTGTTATTGTTGATTCGGATTTATTTATTTGCAAAAGGTAATTAATTTGAATGTTTTCTTGAGGCCAAGCAATCGAGACTTGAGAGCGCATGTCAATGCATACACCTTTGCTTCTTGTTTCTTCTTCGTTTGTATTTATTCAATATGCGATTCTCTTGGGGTGGTCCATAATTATGAACATTCCCATTCTAACTATTTATGGCTAGATGTCCCCATATATATTGTTAATGACAATTTAACATTAATATAAGTATATATCATATGGCCATTAATACATGATTGATTTCCACACTCTCTTTCAAATTACCCTTTGCAATGCAAATACTTTTCGCTTTATTGGATTATAACCATCTCTTTTTCTTATTTTAGGAACTTCCAAAACTTCCACAATCGATGGATTACGATTTATGCTACACGTATATGATCGATATATTCTTAGACCACTTTTAATATAAATTTTTGACAAATTTTTTATGTGACACATAAATAATTTAACTTTCATATGTACCGGAATAATTTATGATTATTTTCAAGAATCTTACGGAGGCCCGCCAGTATCACTTGCGATCAAGTCTATTAATTAAAAATGAGCTAGTGCATGATTTGAGAAAAAACTCCCTCAATTAGTCCAAGCGAAGGCTTACAATTACAGCAGTCATTATTTAACTTTTAATATATATATATATATATATTGTACAAATTAGATGACCACAATTTCACATAAAAAAAAAAAAAGAAAAGAAAAAAAATAGATGACCACTGAAAAGTGCTTGGATTCTTCTACCATTTACATTATTTACTTTTCCTCACACTTGGGGATTATACATGCAGTATGAGCAACAACATGTGAATTCATTCTCGACCAGTCCTTCCGTAAATAATATTTCCTCATGTTAATACATATTAACATGTTTTTTCTAATTTATTTTTATACATAAAAACAAAATATTTAATCAAAATAAATATATATATATCTTGTTAAATATATATAGAAAAATTAAAAAAATATATATTAACAAACGAGAAAGTAGTTAGAAAGTATATAATGAAGTCCCATTCCCATATATAATTTGTCACATTGTCTGTCATGAACATGAGACCTGAACCATATAGAACCCTGTTAATTCAATTATCATATAGTATGTGCTAGTTGAACAACAGTGTTGCAGCACATGGATTATTTTTGCTATCGATAATTTTTAAATAATGTGATACAATCTTATAATTAACACCATAATACTTGTTATATATTCAAAAGAAAATATTTTCATAAAATAGCATAGTACATATACTAATAATTAACATAGTATGAATATTCTTACAAGGTGTACAAATGGAGATTTTTTTTCTTATTATTATATGGATTGTTCGCAATAAAGAAATTTTGGGCGGTAAAGTTTTGTCTCGATTTACTCAAGCTTGAATGCTTCGTGAGTTGATATCAGATTGCGTGAAGTTTTATAGCGGTTTCGGCCAACCACATTCACGCCCTATTCATTTTGTTAGTTAGATTGCTCTTCCTGGAAATTCAATTTGTTTAAATGTTGATGGAAGTTCACCGGGACCTGCTGGAATTGGTGGTGCTTTTCGAAACAGCTTTGGTGGATGGATTACTGGTTTTTCAGGTTTTGTCGGTAATCATACGAATTTAATGTATGAGTTAATTGCTATTTCTCGAGGATTGAAAATGTCTTGGGGCTTAAATTATGGAGAGCTGACAGTTTTCTCAGATTCTACACATGTTATCCATGTCATTTTTACTAAATATTGGAAATTTCATCCATATACTGCTATTATTTGTGATATTCGAAACTTTTTGAACCGCGATTGGAATGTTTCATGTGAAGGAAACCAACTTACGGATTTATTTTCAAAGAAGGGTAGCAGCAATCGTGAGGAATGGATTATTTTTGAAAATCCATCAGCTGATGCTTGGGACATCATCCTAGCTGATATGGCCGGGACTTGTTTTATAATCCCTCTTGTTTACTTTTCTTTTCTTTTTCGTTTATTTTCTTTCTTTTAGCTTCTGGTGTATAAAAAATATATATACACTAATAATTAACATAACATTACGATTTTAACACATTTCAACTATCCAATACGAAAGCATTTTTTAATCGTATAATTAGATCGATACTCAAGAAATTGAGTTATTAAATAATATGACAATAAAATATATGACATATATAGATTATGATGGACATTCATAAACTTTTTTATTAACTCAAATTCGACAATTCGTTGGGCTAGAATGCCAGAGAATCAGCCCGAAGAGGGACATCCAACGTTCATAAATTAATGACATTTTATAATACAACTACATTTTATAATTATTTATATTAGCGTTTGATAATCATTTTTTCTTTATAAACCTAAATTGCCCCTTATGTATGAGCTTTCTCCGTGCATTTGATACTTTATTAGGATATTTTGATCCTCACACATATTGACTGTTAAAATAAGTTGATGTGTCAATTTTAATTAATATTATTTTGATCCGTATAAATTCTTTTAAAATTATAATGTTACATTAATTAATAGGTTAACACATTTTTTACATCGATAACCTATATATTTATGTCTCTTAAATTTTAGAACGAACTTCTTTACAAGTCTCAATCTTTTTATATCATAATTATTAAGACTAAATATGTAATGGAGGAAAAAATTAAGACCTGACATGGTATGAAAGTCCCACCATTTTTCTCTCCTAAGTCTCTCCTTACAGTGACTTCAAAAGTGAGTCCCAACTTAAACTTTTTCAATTTTAGCCAATAAAAATAAGATAATACTATATAAATGTCAATCATATTTTCTTTTAATAATTTTCTATAAAGAAATAATTAAAGTTGTATTTAAAATATTGAGATCATGCAATGGAGAATATGGTCTCAAATTTTAGAAATCCCAATTTTTTCGATTTATGCCTAACTGTAGCTAAGTTGGTACAAATCGGGACTTTAAATAGGAATTAGCGGTGCCAATGCTATTATAGTATGTATTTGGTCAAGACTATAATTAGCTATATTATAGTATGCACTCGATGTTGGAGGTCGTATCCACGTGGACATCGGATTTAGCCAAGACGTGGCAGTGTTAATAGGTGGGATTTTAAAATTTTGCTTCGACTAAATCGAAATGTTATCACGTAACACTCACATGATCAATTAACGCGCAGTGGAAACCCATGATTTGTCATATCGGACATGTAATTGAATTACTCTAATTCAATCTAGCATTTCATATGCAACGAATACATTATCATATAAAACATATAAATGACATGACCATTCACATCAATAAATATCTAATGTCTGAATTATACCATCTGATATGGATTTACATCTTTCAAAAATTACATCTAAATAGAAAATAAAATCTTCTTGCCTCCAAGTCTCCAACTTGCATATAAAGGATTCAAAACCTAACTTCTATTTCTCAAACGGAAAAGGTTTAAGAGCCTCACGTGTGACTCCTCTAACGGTATCCACACAAGAGAGATTATCCATACTCATGTATATGCTATGCTAGATCACAATACACAATTTCACAAACATGATATCTCAAAACTCCTTTTGAGACGATAAATTCATAGAACTCCATATAATCTTCAAAATTCCTTTCAACGATTAACCAATTTATCATATGCTAACAACTTAACATATCAATTCAACATAAGATAAAGAGAACAAAAAATTACCCTTAAAAAATTCAAATTTTATCTCCTTCACTCTTTATATATGCTCCTTATCATCAAAAATACTTAAACTTTCAATTTAATTAGTGAAGAAAAATTTTCTAACTTTTCTTGAATGCTTTTCAAACTTCAAAGCTAATAATAAAAGTTTTATGATTTTTCTCTTCTATCCTCTCTGCTTCAATCTCGTGAAACATATATCTATACATATATATCTAGTTGCACAATTTGATCAATAGCTTAACCAATAAAATGAAACATAAGGATTGAATTTTGACTTTGAAGCTTGTATAGAACACCGGCATCAAAAATCAACTTCCATAGATTAATTAATCTAATTAATTAATATTATATATTATTAATTAATTATATTAATTAGTTATAATATATATTAATTATATGTGACATAATATATTTTAGTTATATTATTTTAATACAATCAAAATATATTAGAAGCATAAATAGAGTTTCAAATTAATTTCAATTGCGATTCTAACACTTAGGATAATTTAATTTAATTCAATAGTAAACTTATGACTACTCAAATTAAATATCATATGTGAGGTATAGGTTTCTCTTTTAGTGTGCGACCCTTTAGATTCACCAATACGTTAGTAATAAAATCACATTCTATAAGTCATGATTATCGTCTAGTAACGAGCCATGAAGACCTAGATATAGGTGAATATGATGTTAACCTTTCCACTTACAATTTCCATGTGATATGATCCTTTTGTCAATCTTTGTCCCGATTGAACTTAGAGCACGAATGATTGGTCGAAACTATATAAGTTTAATAACTATGTATTTATTCAAGTACATAATTTTATGTCATTAGAAAACTCATTTTCTAATTTTCACATATCTTGGCCAAGAATTTTAAGTCATAGCTAATATGAAAACATAAGACATCATTATCCTTTCAATAATTGACAAATCCTTTGTTGACACACACCAATCTTCATGTATAACAGATCAGGCCGAAGTCATGCCCTTTAGCAATGCTATGATCAGGGTAGTGGTTACAAGCATAAATTGTTATATATAAGATTACAATGGTGTCTAAAATCTAAGGATTAATTATACACCATTGTAACGTGAGAATCTTATTATCGACTTATGATTTCACATAGGATTTCTCGTTCAATACAGTGAACTAGTTCTCTAACTACCACCTACAAATGCACATTAGTGTCTCCACACTGTTATCCATGGAATAAGATATCTTTCCAATTGAAAATGTCTCATATGTATTAGTCTATCCGAATCATTAATGTCCCATCTCAATGATTCTATGACTAGGTGTGTTTAAGATCTAGGCTTGTAAGGAACATATTCCACGATTATCAACGCTATTCATAACCATATTCTATGAGCCATATTTATCTTAGGACCCTATCCAAATTACTTAAATATATCATATATACTTACAACAAGTAAATTGATAAGAGGCGCTTTTATTAAATACAAATATTTAATTTACATAACTATTCAAAATAAGATTACAGAAATGCCCAGATACTAGCGAATCTCGAGCCAATGCGCATTTCTAACAATCTCCCACTTGCACTTAGGACTAATGTATCATGAATTTAAACCCTATAGTCTCTAGATACATTCTAGTGATGGTAAAGATACTGAGTTGGTCAGTGGATCTGCTAAGTTTTTTGCAGTCAATCTTCTACATTTCAATGTCACCTCTACCAATGATCTCTTGAATCAAGTGATATTTCCGCAGAACGTGTTTGGATTTCTGATGAGACCTCGGTTCCTTAACTTGTACAATTTCTCCATTATTGTCACAATACACAACTTACTGGAATTTCATGCTAGACACCATATTCAACTCTTGAATGAAGTTTTTCATCCAAACTGCTTCTTTTGCAGCATCTGAGGCAGCAATATATTCACCTTTTATGGCTGAATCTACGATGGTCTTTTGCTTAGAACTATTCTAGCAAAGCGCTCATCCATTTAGGGTAAATATATAACCCGTCATGAATTTCAGATCATCAGGATCTGACTGGAAACTTGCATCAACATGACATTTTAGTTTTAAATTATTTTCTCCATATACTAATAAAAGACCTTTCGTTACTTGTCAATGACTCTCACCAGGATTTTTTGAAACCTACTTGTCACACTTAAAGCTTGTACAACATCAAGTCTCATACATAACATGTCATACATGATACTTCCAATTGCTAAGGAATATGATTTTGTTTCCATCTTCTCTCTCTTATGGGGTTTGAGGGGAAATTTTCTTAAAGAGAGAAGTTCCACAAGCCATGGAAAAAACCTTTTCTTGAAATTTTACATATAAAACCTCCTCATATTTTTGTCTATGTATAAGGATTAGGATAAACCGAGCATCTTCTTATACCTATCTCTATAGATCTTAACCCCAAGAATATAAGATGCCTCTCCCAAATCCTTCATGGAGAAATAATCAGACAACCAAGCTTTTGTAAATTGCAACATACCTACATCATTCCCAATGAGTAGTGTGTCATCAACATAAAACACTAAAACTGTAACTGCAATCCCATTTACCTTCTTATAAACACATGGTTCACTCATAATTTTGAAAAAGTTAAACTCTTTAACTGTCTCATCAAAACGAGCGTTCCAACTTTGGGAAGCTTGATTTAGTTCATAAATAGACTTTTGGAGTTTGCAAACTTTTTGCTCACTCTCACTAGATGTTTTCTCGTATAGATCTATTTACATCCAATAGATTTAACATCAACAGGTGGATCTACCAAAGTCCATACTTTGTTGGAATACATGGAATCCATCTCAAATTTCATGGCTTCTTGCCGTTTTCCCGAATCGATGTCTGACATCGCTTTTTCAAAACTCTGTCGATCAATATTCTCAGATGCCAATTCAAAATTACCCTCAGTGACAAAACTAATTTTCGTCATTGATCTTGTAACCCTTCTAGGAATGGGTTCAAGTGATTTTTCAAAAAGTTCTTTAGGAATTTCCTTTTCCCCTTGTGGAGGTGTAGTATGTGTTTCTTGAATTTCTTCAAGTTCTACAATATTGTTATAAGTTCTATCTGATAGAAATTCTTTCTCTAAGAAAATGACAGTCCTAAAAATAAAGACAATTTGTTCTATAGGGTTGTAGAAGTAATATCCAATACAATCTTTTGGATATCCCACAAACTTACACTTAATGGATTTACTATCCAATTTGTCTTCCATTGATTGCATCACATAAGCCTGCCATCCTCATATTCTCAAATATTTATAAGTGGTGTCTTATTTCTCCATATTATGGAGTATTAGGCACTGATTTAGTTGGCACCTTATTCAAAATATGTGCCACCGATTTTAAAGCATAGCTCCAAAACGAATTAGGAAGATCAGTAATACGCATCATGGAACGAACCATATCTAATAAAGTTCTATTCCTTCTTTCGGCTAGACCATCTAGTTAAGGTATACCTGAAGGAGTTAATTGAGAAATAATCCCATTACCCTCAAATAATCAAAAAAAATATGTAGACAAATATTCGCCTCCTCGATCTGATCGAAGAATTTTTATATGTCTACTAGTTTGATTTTCTACTTCACTTTGAATTTTTTGAACATTTCAAAGACTTCAGATTTGTATTTCATCAAATATACATAACCATACCGTAATTAATCATTAGTAAAGATAATGAAGTAGACACAACCATGTCGAGCACTAACATTTAGTGGCCCAAATACATCAGTATGGATCAAATTCAATACATTTGAAGCACGTTTCATATGTCCAACAAACGGAGTTTTAGTCATCTTATCCTTCAAACAAGATTCACAAGTTGGCATTGATTCTAAATCGGATACATTGAATGATCCATTTCTTACCAACTTTTTCATTCTTTATTTAGATATATGACCAAGTGTAGCATGCCAAATATTTGCATCTTGTTGATTACTTTTCTTCCTTTTTGTTCTTTGTTGCATATGAACCATGTAATCGTTGGTTTCGATAACATACAAATTGTTCACTAATGTACTACAACCATAATATACATTATCTTCAGATATCGTATATTGTTTATCATATATAACAAAACGATATTTCTCCTTGTCTAACAAGGTGACACGACATAGGGGCTTTTAGGTAATATGGATCGTGGAGTCGTAGGTGTCGTTGGCTTAGGACTGACTAGGTACGTGTAGCGGCTCCGTCCCTCTTGTGAGGCCATGAGCGCCTGGGGCACGGACGACCTTCTCCTCCTTAAGAGGCTATGAGCGCCCAAAGCCGAGGAGACCTATGGTCCTCACTCTACACATGTCACTTTCATAGTACTGAGCATCCAAGAAAACCCTAAAATCTCTCCTATATAAAGACCCGTCTCAGATGTCCAAAAAGGATGACAAGTTTCATTAGAGTTACGCAAGAGATTAAGGGCAATTTCTCACTCTAGAAGACGGACAATTCCCTCTCTAGATTCGAGTAACTCTACGAGGCCCTCGGCTTCATGGTGAGCCATGCAGGCCAGCTCCAGGTCGTAGACACTCAAATAATTCGTAACCCCCATTCTGTTCTAAGTCATCAAACCAGCTCGAAGACTAATCAGAAGAAGGCACGTGCTCTCCACTTACTATCTCGGTTTGCATCACGTTGAAACATTGGCGCCGACCGTGGGGAGTTTGTGAAAAGTTTTCTTTTTTTCAATCTAGTCTTCATCGAGTTTTTTAGGTTTAAAAGCTACAGTTGCCTCTTTGGGTAGCTTCCTTCATAAGCTTACCTAACCCGCTCCTAAAACTTTACAAGTATGCGTACCAGATCAGCAAGTGCTCGTGCAGGCAATGACGCTGATGTCGAGCAGGATCAAGATCTAGCAAGAGAGGGTCATCGTCGACGAACAGTCCGGTGCACTGACATGGTCACCCTTCAGGACCATCATTTTTCTCTCGAAGGGGCTGACCTTGAACCTACTGCTAATCCTATCCCTGAAGTTTCTAACAGGGAACCGGACTAATGACCAAGGAGAAAACCGTGCCAGAATTGACTGTGTCATTCTAAATGGAGGCCCATCTCATCCTTATGTTCGCTATCATTAGTCGGAAAGGAACTTTCGAGATTCGATGACAAATCAAAATGAACGCATCAGAGTCCGTCCAATGATCGACTTGCGTGACTCACCCACACGGCGCAGAGAGAAAGGGAAGACCTTCCAACCATGACGCCTAAGGATATGACCATTATGCCAAAAACTTGAGAGAAGGTTGAATGCTAGGAGCCAAATCCGCCAAAATAGCATTCTAAACGATCCCCGTAATTATGGGGATGTGCCGGTCGAAGAGGCCAAGAGTCATTCACCACACCTCCTAGAAGGGGGTCTTGTAGCGAGACCGAGCCAAAGCATCTGTCGGCCACTCTCGCCAGACTGAAACTGTCAGTAGGATGATTGAATCCGAAATGCAGCGCTGGCTCCAGGCACGCCCCAGGCATATGTCGAGAATCCAACTGTCCAATGATTACTATCAGGCCTTGCCCCAGGCATATGCCGAGAATGGTGTTCAGATTCCCCAGCCTGCAAGTTATAGAAGAATAGGTAAAGTCGTTCCTAACTATGTCACGCTCCTTCTCCGTTCGTGCAAAGGATAATGGATCAACCTCCCTTAGCAAAGTGGCAGATGTCGAATCTAAAGAAATTTGATGGAGAGGGCAACCAGTAGCTTATCTAATGACCTTTGATTCTGCCATGAACCTCCACGTCGTACCGGATCCGATCCGATGCCGTGCTTTTCCTATTACGCTCGAAATGGTCGCTCAAGTATGGTTTCGGATACAACCACCAGCTTTTATATCATGCTTTGCCAAACTTGTTGTACTGTTCGTCAATAGGTTTATAGGGGTACAACGCCGAGGAAACTATAATCATGTTTCCAAGAAGGCCGAAAGGCATGATAGGACTCCACCCCAGGCTCCCCCAAATGCCGACAGGTGAAGGAGTGATACATATAATCTTCGGTGGAGAAGAAACTACCATGGGTAAAAATGCCAGAAAGAAGGTCATGCGCGAAGCCGAACAGATAATGTCCATGGCCATAGCCCCACTGGCGCTCATGACCCCCTGGCCGGGATCTAGTTTCCTTACACGGATTCCTTAATCATTAAGATGATCATCGCCAACAACACAGTAAGCCGAGTTCTGATATATGACGATAGTTGGATTAATATTTTGTACTACCATGTCTTTGAACATATGGGTTTTGACAACACCCATCTTGTCCCCTCGCCTGGACCTATCTTCGCTGTCAACAAGATCAGGATTCCCGTCAAGGGATAGATCAGACTCCCGATTACGCTTGGAGAAAGAAGTTGCAAATCAATCCAGATCGTCAACCAGTTGGTCATAGATGGCCTAACCGACTACAACGTCATCCTTGGTAGAAGCGGTATACCCGCATTCTCTAGCGTTGCCTTATTTCTTTACCAGGCGTTCAAGTTTCTAGTACCCAGGGGCATAGGCACCCTACGTAGTGCTCAAGCCGAAGCCAAAAAGTGTCATATGAACATTCTAAAGTATGTCCAGAAAAAGGACTTGATCGAGTTGCTTGGAACTACTTCCATCTCCAAACGGGCACCAGGTGAGACGTCCAACTTACCCCCCAAACAGAGAAAGTATAAATCTCTTAAATTCGAGCTTTGTGCTCGCCACCACTGTGGAATACCAAGCCGCACCACCCCCAGGGGACATGCCATTCATATCGGGCAAGCTAGCCTCCCTCGGCTGCAAGCGTAACCGCTCTGAAGAGGTCTTCGTTGGCTATAATGATGTGACTGAGCCCTAGACTCCAGTTCTTCCTATTGGAGCATGAAATTGGAAGTTGGCATCACAACCAAAGAAAAGATGGAGATAGTAAAGTCCACGCCAAGTTGCGTGGTCAAGGTCGTTCGTGTCTTGAAATGGGTATCGGGAGTAATCAAGACTCTTTGGAAGAAGCTGACCATGCCCCGGCTCCGTTGATAATCACTACTCAGAACTTTTGGCAGTCTTGCCTCGGCGCGGAAGTATCCCCGATTTGCAATGACGAACTCTATCTGTGAATACATGATGTTATGGAATTAACATGGACTTATGTATTGTTACTTTTGGACCTCACGTACTAGCTTAAATGAACAATTACATAGTTGTATAATGAATGATTTAGTAAGCATATTTATATAGTATTTGGTTTAGTAAATAAAACGATCAATTGTGGGATAAGGGAAATCATCATCGGAATAGATTGATGACATGGCTGGATCAAAGTCTACGAAAGACATTAAAGAAGAATGTAAGCATAATCGATGACATGTACAAGATCTGACGGACTAGACTCAACTGAAGAAAGGATGTAGGGGATAAACTAAAAACGAAACATAATCAAGTATAGTAAAGGAAACAAATATCGTAATCTATTTTTTGTGAATCAAGCATGATATGAAATAGAAAATTCAAAGTTTGGATCATAAAATCGTATCAAATCATATCGTGTCCATTACCACAACTATGAGTAATGACCAAGGCACTGAAGGTGTATAAATTGGAGACGGTCTAGCCAAGGTGGATTCAAGGTAGAGTGACGTCCATTCCACTCTAACCTTCATTTGTTGCCATAAGTTATCCAATTCCTAAAGAGTGGTGTGTAGAGATCGAGAGTTATAGCCAGGCTTTGGCTAAGATTGGTAGCGTCCTAGAATAGGTTGGTCCTAGGTCTACTATTTACATAAGAGATAATCGAATTACTCGATATAGTCTTGCTGTGTGGATTGTACACAACATCTAGATAATTCGAAAATATAACTCTCCCCATTGTAAGAACTATTACCCGGCCCTATTGGTCTGCGGACGTTGGTGTTGGCTTTTTAACGCCGAACCACGATATATTATTATTGATAAATAAAATAAAGGTGTGTTTGTTTGCATTGAATCTCTCGAGTTTAATCTCTACTATTCTTTGTTTTGATTAATCTATTTTGTGCCAAAATTCAAAACTGTTTATATGTTCCAACAGTTCGATCTAATCTAAGTGAGAAATGTTCTATCCATCTCCAATCATATTTTTGCAAGACTGAACAAATCAGTATTTGTTTCGAGATTGTTCACATATCCACCCATCGTAACAACTGGTCGAGTAGCTACTCGTTGAGGTGTTACAACTATCATTCAAATCAACACTACACGTATCACTTAATTTATCATTTGTGTGATTTGATTATAAGTCTCTAAACCTCGACACCAGTTTTCGAAAGACTTATCACTTGCACGTCAGTAGTACTAATCAATGTAACTCCAATAGTTACAACTAATCCATTGATCAAAATCTCACTCGCATTCAAGTTATACTTAGAGAGACTTTCAACACATACAGTTCATAGTACAAACGGTCCATTAGATCTTTAGATCACAATATCTATAGATCTCATTATTCATAACTGTAGCTGACGTTTTCGATTCAGTAATCACTTAACTGAGTCAGATCTGAAGATTCTCGTTCAGTAGCAACTCAACTGAATCAGTCTAGAAGGGCACTAACTTTTGATCTGATTGACTGAGTTAGTTCGACATTTTGGAACGCTAAGTCACGATCATCATCGTCATCTAGAGGAAGGACTTAGGCGTCATCAACTTACTCAATTAAGGTGCATTAGCAAGAGCTTAAGAGTTCATCATAAGTTCTGGTTCAGTTCCTACTAAACTATCACCTCACTATTTCACAAACACTTAGTTTATTTGTAGGTTATAAGTTGTGTGTAAGTATCGATCTGGTTTCTACTAACCAAGTACTTGTTTGTCTTTTACAATTTATCGCACTCTGAATATTTATTAGATTCTTGATTATAAACTATGTTAGTTTGTACCGTACTATTGTTTTACAGTTATTATTCTTAATAGTTAAATTTAATCTATTTAGATAGTACTGGTTGATTATCCGCTGCTGTTTAGTATCTAGCTTAAGAATTGGATTTCATATATGTGTTCAGTTTATTATTAAGTAGATCATTTGTACATCTAATCAATCACTTCGATAAAATTGAGATATATATAAGTGGTTGTTAGATTTTTGGTCTGAGTTGTAATTGGCTAAGTTGCCTCTTAGGTGACTTAGTCGAAAAGAGTCATGGCTATCAAATTTCACTATCTAATGAGGTTCACCTCAAAGTAGTTTTATTTGGCCTTGCGTGTCGTATTTTGTTCCGAGGCATAAGACTTATCTATCAACTATGTGTGAGTCCCATGAGTGGCATCATTTAGCATATGCACAAATTCTTAAGAAGAACATGGTGGAACGACCAGTTCAGGATAAACATAGACCCACGAGTCTTAGTCCACTCGGCGTCCACCCCGAACTTGTCCCGATGGGTAAATATACTTAAGAAAAATTGGAAGGCGTAAGGATAAACATGGACAAGGAAAGAGACAATCCCCCAAGCGAGCGACGTCGTCCTTGTACCTAGCCTAGCCGCCATGTAGCGAGGCCAAGTTCTCCTGATTGGTTATCCTACTTGCCTATAAACTATATAAGTCCAACCAATTGGGTACTTTAATGGACATGGGCTCGTGACCATTTTTGTACTCGGCCTGGCATAAATGCTAAGCTAAATTTAGAGGCCGAATATAACAGACCAAATTTGTGAACTGAACACTCACTATTTCGACCTTTTGCACTTCGCCGACCTTAATTATAAGAAAATAGCAGTTGCAGCACCGATACATTAATAGGTGTAAGTCGCCGATTAAGAGCCAAGTCCACCCCGGTGCCTCCCGCAATGCATGCAAATTTCTTGCCGAGCCAGTGGCACCAAAGGTCAAGCTATCAGTTAAGAGCCAAGTCCACCCCGACACTTCTTGCCACTTAGGTCTCATAGGATCTTAAAAAACTATAGGACCATAGGAAACTAGTCTCTGGTTAAGAGCCAAGTCCACCCCAACACTAGCATCGGTTAAGAGCCAAGTCAACCTCGACGTTACCTCGGATCCGAGGGGTTCAATCCAGAAAGAATCTAGTCCCTGGTTAAGAGTCAAGTCCACCCCACCGCTAGGCGTCGATTAAGAGCCAAGTCCGCCCTGACAATCCTTTCGATCGAAAAGCACATGACAAAAAGGATCTAGTCTCTAATTAAAAGCCAAGTCCACCCCAGCGCTAGGCGTCGGTTAAGAGCCAAGTCCACCATGATAGTCCTTTCGTGCCAACAACGAAATCTTTAATATGTCTAGAAAAATAATTACGGATAAGACGTCGGTTAAGAGTCACGACCACGCTGACGCTTCTCTTTATTTGAGCGGAACGAGAGATCAGAGTCCCAAAGGTAAAAAGTCAAGATGCCGGTTAAGAGCTACGGCCACACTGAGCACTTCCTTCCTATTAAGGATAAAAGTCTAAAGAATATAATCACGACTAAGAGCCTAAGGCCAAATCGATGATAAATTCTAAGTCCAACGGGTAAAGTTTCCAAGTATAGAAAACGGTAAAGGGCAAGACGTCGGCTAAGAGCTACAACGACAGATGTTCCTTTTGTTAGGACAATACAAAGCGAAACCAAAGCCTACAAAAGCAAAAGGTAAAACCATCGCCTCACCAAGATGAAGCCAAAGCCCCTAGCTAGTCAAGAAATAAGACTCAAGTAAGAGTAGTCAAGAAAAGACTAAGACATATGTGAATGCATGCTTGAGTTGTCACTTTTTGACTATAAGATGTCTAGACTTGAAAAGATAATTTATTATCTAAGTATTGATATTTGACCATATGCTGATAATAATATGACTATAGATGACTATAGCATATAGGATCGAAAAGAAGAATGCTAGGTTAATCAACGGATCACAATAATCATAACAATGAAGGATTGATGACCTGGACGCAATCAAGGCTGGGATCGATGACATGGACACAATGTATCCAATAAAGGCTAGGATCGATGAAACGGACACAGTGCAACTAAATCAGATAATAAATTGATTCGATTTCATGAAGATCAGGGTATTAAAGGAAAGTAAAGATGGGGATCTAATTCCGTGAAAATCAAGTTATTATAAATGGAAAGTAAATATGGAGATCGTAATAATATCAAATCAAACCATAGTATCTCTGCCATTAAGGCAATGAGAAATGACTAAGGCATAACATGTTATAAAATGAAGATGATTTCTATGCAAGAGTTTTTTGCACAAATAGTGCATCAAAGATGATTCAAGGTAGAGTGACATCAATTCAACTCTAACATTCCTTTGTTGCCATAGGTTATCCAATTCTTAAAGAGTGGTGTGTAGAGATCGAGAGTACTAGCAAGGTAATTTGACTAAGTTTGGTAGCGTCGTAGAATAGGTTGGTCATAGGTCTAGTATTTACATAGGAGATAATCAAATTACTCGATATAGTCTTGTTGTGTGGCTTGTACACATCATCTAAGTAATTCGGGAATATTACTCTTCCCATTGTAAGAACTACTACCCGAACCTATTAGTCCCCGGACTATGGTGTTGGCTTTTTAACGCCGAACCGCGATATATTATTACTGATAAATAAAACAAAGGTGTGTTTCTTTCGTATTTAATCTCTCGAGTTTAATCTCTACTATTCTAAAATCTGTTTAATCTATTTTGTGTCAAAATACAACAACGTTTATATGCTCCAACAATTCGATCTAATCTAAGTGAGAACTATTCTATCCATCTCCATTACATTTTTGCAAGACTGAACAAATCCATATTTATTTTAGGATTGTTTACGTATCCGTCAAACATAACAACCGGTTGAGTCACTACTTGTTGAGGTGTTACATCTATCGATAAATCAAACGAGCACGTTTCACTTAAGTATTATTTGTTTCATTTTTTGACCATAAGAAATTAATGATATTGATCTGCATATAAAGTCTAAAAGTGGCAACTATTCAAAGGTTGAGGTGTCAAAATGGGCCGGGCCCAATAGCTCGGCCCGAAGGGCTTAAGGTTTAGGGCAGGCTTATGGTCAAAAAATCGACTCTTTTATAATTTTAAGCCCATTAGGGTTTAGCCCTATAGGGTCGAAGCCATAAAGGGCTTAGCCCTAAGGGTTTGGGTTAAAGTCTGACCCTATTATTTATGAACTAATTTTATTTTGGTAGTATTAATTTAATTACTTTAATAATATTTTGATGATTAATTAATTTAAAGATAATGATTATCAAACTTAAAAAATGATTATCATAAATATGTATTGACAGCAAAGTAGTGTTCGACAAAAAAACCTAATATTTTATACGTCTTTTTTCTTCTTCTGCGACATATCATCTCCCTAAAACGATCTTCATTCACCAATTTCATTATTCCATATTAGTTTTTATCTTCTTATAATTCCTTATTTTATAATGACAACAAACATGCATAGTAGCCGATTGATTTGTTTCTTATTTTTTTATTTTATTAATTAAAAGTTAAACTATTTATAATCGTTATGGCACACTACAACATTTCATTCTTATTTTATTACGTTCTACAGCATTTTATTTTTTTACTTCAAAATTTTAGATTATTTTAGTTTTAAAAAATTAATGAGATTATTTTATATTTGAATGATGCGAAAAAATTTATTTTATCGATAAAGGGCCGACCCTTTATTCCTGAAACTCGAAAGGGTTAGGACTGAGTTCGTAATTTTTAGGCCTTTTAAATAAAGGAATTTTTTAGTCCTGACCCTTTAGCCCTCCAGCCCTATAGGACTCGACCCTAATCCAAATCGACCAAACAATTTTAAAATTTTGGTTGATTGAATTGGTAAATTTAACCAACAATCGAATCAAACAAGACAAATTAAGATTCAGTTTTTAGACCGATTATTACCGATGGGCACAAACCAACCGAAATAACCGAAACCGATATCGTCATTTCAATTCGATTTTGATTGTGCAAATAATGGTTTTTCGGTTTTCGGTTTTTTTCGGTTCGATTTCGGTTGTAACCAATAAAAAATTAAAAGTAATTTTTTATGATAAATTAATATTAATAACCTAGTCAGTCACTCTATACCAAGTCTAATATATTCATTCAACGGATACACCTAACTCATAACCTAACACCGTCGCCCGGCTTTCACTAAGTAAAGCACCAAATGCCAAACCAAAGCAAATTGGTCGCCGCCTCTCCACCACCTCCACGAACTCCAGCTTCAAAACTCGATACGCTAGCTACGCAGTCTTCTCTCTCATCCATCTCGCCACTCAAGCTAGCATCCCTCACATTCCCAAGCTCAATCCGACGTCTGTCACAACACAAGCTCCTTGATTGTTGATTTTGGTCTTGATAATTGATTTTGGTCTTGTGCATCAAAAATAAGCAGATCTGCCAATTACTTTTTAGTATTCTATAAACATGTGAAGTTGAAAGAGGGATATGAAGTGAAATTGGCATTGGTAAATAAATGTTAGGCCAAACTTCAGAAGCAGGTCTCTATACCACAGCTTTCTCGGCGTTCTCCCCTTTCCACCATCGATCTCCAGTTCATGATCATAGCTACAAAAACTCACATCGTCGTGATTCAATTTCTGGCAACCGTCCCGCCGCTAAAGACAACACATGTCCCGGAGCCGCTCCTCGATCGGGTCGATCAGGCTTATCATGATTTCTTAGAGTTTTGTGCGTATTGAGTTATCGTCGATGCTTTGGAAGAGCTCGAAATATGGTCGGTGAGAGCACAATAAGAGGCAAAGTACTTATTAGATAAGCAAACTCCACCTGTGTATGGTATTGAACCTTAATTGTTGACACTAAAAGTACTCTCATGATTGCTTTAGTTGGCTTGAAGCTCAATCGAAACGTATCATTTTGTTCCTTTGTTTTTGTAGCAGATGATCCTTCAATCTCTTTCAGCTTAAAGAAATTGCAAAGATGAAAGAGAAGCGGAGTGAGATTCCTTTGGGTAGTCAACATGTTGAGTTGCAATTAATTCTCGAACCCTAATTTTCCTACTCTACAACTTTCTACCGAATTCATATTTATTTATTTACATTGAAAACTAGTAATATAATATGTTGGTTGGTTTTGAATATTAATCCAAATAATTATTATATAATTTTTTATAAAATATATATTTAAATTATTAATTTTTAAAAGTACAGACTTTCCATCCAACAGACAGATTCATCGACCTGTGTATAAAATTATTCATTAACTAAAATTTTAAGATTCCTGAGACTTGAAATTCAAAATCACCCCATGGAGGAACACACAACTATATTTTATAATTGATCATAGTATCATACTATATATTCTTCCATGGTGTTTTTTTTTATAAAACACGATTGTCCTTTAGGATTTAATATGTTTTAACATTTCTTTCGGATATTTTGATCCTCGCCAATGATGGCTGCTAAAATTCGTTCGCTGGGTAAAATTTAACCAATATTATTTTACCATGTATAAATCCTTTTAAAATTATCATGTCATATTAATTAGATCAACACAATTTTACAGCGATCAACTATATGTTTATGTCTTCGAAGTTTTATTTCCTCCTCACTATAGTCAATCATGTGTCATTTTGTATTTAATATGTTGTTATGTTTTGAACAATATTTGTTAATCCTTCTACATGTGCTACTACCTTCAAGCTATAAAATTTCAGGCTGCTAAAATTGAAGAAATAGAAAATAAAATAAAATGCCTAACAAGATAGTGAGTGATTAGTGTTAGACAAAATGACAAATTGTATGGTCAATGGTAGTTTGACCAAGTGTGTAGGCTAATCCGTGTGACGGAATGATTTGAAACTTGTTCTATAGTTTATCTGTACTATAAAGTTTAATGTTGAATCATTTATTTGACAATTTGTGTCAAGGATGAATGAGAAATGGTAGTGCTAATATGGGTGTTTTGTGCATGAGTGTACAAAGTCCCACATTGGAAATTTCATAGAAACATAAGCCATTTATATAGTGGTTTGTGTGTGTTGAAATTTAAAGTGTGTTGAAGAGGAAGTCTACAAGGTTCCACACGTGCGCACCACTACCACGCACGACCCGGACCGGCTCGGTTCGGTTCGGATTTGTCAATTGATCCGTTTCGGCGGATCATACCGGTTCGGTTCGTTTCTTTTTGGAATGATGTCGGTTTGATTTTATGTCTAATTAATTAGTGAGATTTTATTTCCTAATTGGTATTCCGTGAATAGTGGAAACTGTCCACTATTGTGCACGCGTTTTGACTTCCGAAATTAATGAGATTCTGTCTCCTAATTTGTAACGGAATTTGTCAACTGTTATGGCATGTAATTTCTAAAATATTAATGTAAAAATTCGGTGGATTTTTGCAAATATTGAAAACGGAAATTATCTCCCATTTGACTTGGAATTTTAAATGTGCAAGCCATGAAAAAGGATCACAATCAGAATCGTTTCTGATTTGAGTGTACGTCATTAAGAGTCGTCTTAATGTTAGAATATTGACGTCCACTCCGGTCGATCTTTTCCTATTCCAATCGTCTCCCTTAGTCTATAAATACCTTGCTAGACTCTGGGTTCAGACACACTGAAAAACACTCAGAAAAACCCTCTAGCAAATAGGTCGGCTAACAACCCACATCCTTTCTGTCTTTCTTTCTCTAAAGTCGTCGGAGAGTTTAAGCTAGCGTAAGTCTCGCTTGAACTTGATATATATTGTACTTATTATCTTGTTCTTCGTGGTTGTATTCTGGGAAGCTCTACTTTTGTTTGATTTAATTATTAATGTCTATGTGATGGTTTTATTTATAATTTTGAATTATATTGTCTTCTTCATATGTTCACATGATTAATAATATTCAGTGAATTATTCAGTAATCATCTGCCTCTTGTCGATTTATTTGTCGAATTATTGTACTAAATTTCTAACAATCTTAAAGCGTATTATATTTGTTTACTGTTTTCTGCTGAAAATCGTATGTCACATGCTTCAATTTGATTAAATCATTCTGTCACATGTTCATGTTTATTGTTTGAAATTGAAACTGTCACATGTTCGTGATGTTGATCGCTTTAATCGAATTTGTCACATATTCATACTATTTCATTTTAATCACAGGATCATATGTTTAATTCGAAATTCTTTGGATTGAGAATATCTTTGTCACATGCTCACATGTTTTACGATTAAATCGTCTGGTTTAAGGTTTGATAATTGATTCTGCTTCTAAATTGATTTATTACTTTACAAGTTATCTTTCCGATAATTATTGTGTTCTTCTTCTTCTTCTATCTCAGTCATCATGTCTTTCGTTGGTGATAATGTCCTAACTGCTGGTAACAAGGAACAACCTGATGTTCCAATGGATGCGGCCAAGGCTAACGAACCCATGAATGCTACGGCAAGGTTTGTCCTGCCACATCCGTCTTCAATCGAGAAACCCTTCAAGTTCACTAGAATTGGGAAGGAGTTTAGGCGCTGGCAGACACAGATGCACTTCTACCTGATGATTCACGGGATAGAAAAGTTCCTGACTATGGAGAAGCCTGTTCTAGGTGAAAACCCTACTGCTGAGGCTCAGGCTGCCCTGGATAATTGGACGAGGGGTGATCACTATTGTCGTAACTTCATCCTGAACGGTCTCGGAGGAAACGTCTTCGACGTGTACGCAGAGCAAGATCATACTGCTCAATCTCTATGGGAAAGTCTTGTGACTCAATACAAGGATGAAGCTGTGAATGACAAGAAGCATCTTGTGCAGAACTTTAGGGCGTTCAAGTTTATGGACTCGAAGCCGCTAATGGGCCAAATGGAGAAATGACAACTGCTCTTGCAGAAGATCACTGGTCAAGGTATGAAACTCGATGAGGCTTTCATTGTGAATTATACAATCAATATGTTGCCACTAGGGTGGAGCGGATTTCAGAATTATCTGGAACATAAGACCAAGCCGATGAACTTCAAGGATTTGATCCCCAAGCTGAAAGTTGAAGAGGACTCATGTGTGGTTCACAAGAAGGTGCCTCAAGCTGCTGATCTGAATGCCAATGTTATGGAAGCTGGACCGTCGTCCAAGAAAAAGAGAGTCCTTCCTACGAAAGGATAGAGTGCTGCCAAGGTTGCTACCGTTGCTGGCCCCATTAGGGGGAAATGCTTTAACTGTGAGAAGACTGGCCATAAATCGTCTGAATGCAAGAATAAAGCTGCTGATAAGAAAAAGAACAAGAAGAGGAATGCTGCTCAAGCCAACATGGTCGATGACCTGGTTGAGGATTTTATTGATCTGTCATGTGTTGTCGCTGAAGTCAACATGGTTGGAGGAAACCAGAATTACTGGTACATGGACACTGACGCCACCCGCCACATCTGCATGGAGAGGTCTGTGTTCTCGGAATACTCGCCAATCAACCGGACTTTGTACATGAGCAACTCCGCCACCTCTACTGCTGTAGGCATCGGGAAGGTTCCGTTGAAGATGACCTCAGGTAAGACCCTCACTCTCAAGGAAGTTTTGCACGCTCCTGATATGCGCAAGAATCTCCTGTCTGGATCGAAGCTCACCGATGGAGGCTTCAAGCTGGTGATGGAAGGTGCCAAACAACTGATCATGAAACAAGGAATGTATGTAGGCAAGGGTTTTAAGATAGATGGAATGTATAAGCTTTCTGTTATGACTCTTATAAACAATGAGCCAGCAAGCTCCACTACTACTATTGAGAATAATAATAATTCTTCTTCTGCTTATATTGTTGAGTCTTCTAATTTATGGCATGAACGATTAGAACACGTTAACTATGGTTCTTTATTAAGGCTTGTGCAAATATCCAAATGCACCAAACCATATTATTACCGTATAAATTACACAGTTTTTCAATTCCGATATGGCTTTCAAAACACAGCGGTACCAAAGTTGCAAACTTTACTTGAGAATTGTAATTTGGGCCGAACGGGCCATCAATAAGTAATTTGATTTCACATTGGGCAATGTCATATTTGGGGTTATTCAAAACATTTTTTGGGCTCATGAAAAATGATTTTTTAAACAAGGACGATATCTAAAGAAAATGCACTATATAGCTGCAAAATATTTGCATAAAAAAATACTTATTCAGAAATCAGAAGTGGATGAGGTAGCCAAGCTTTGAGAGCAGAGAAAGATAAACTTTCTTCAACCATAGCTTAGCAATGGTTCTTCTTTCTCATTCTCTCTCCCTTTCTTCCACCACTCACTTCTTAAGGTTTTACATTACTCTCTCTCTCTCTCTCTTTCTTTATCTCTCTATCTGTGATTGCGTCTGACGTTTTCATTTTTAACAAAGTATTTCATGATGCAGATACCAGGGTGGTTGCTTATCAAATCAAAAGAAGTTTAGATTGAATTTAGTCTCCTACCAAGCTGATGCTTCATCTTCTTCTATAAAACCCACTTCGCAAGTTGGGATTTTTAGAAGGGATTTATTCCTCCTTGGCCTCTCTTCATCATTACCTCTTCTGTTGCCATCTCCTGGTAATTTTCCATCACGTTATTCTACTTCAGATATTTGTAATGTGTGGCATAATTTGAACTTGAATTGGATGATAATTTGCCTGTGGGGCAACATGTCTGCTATTAGTATGCACATTTAAATTCTTTGGGTAGTTAAGCAGTGAGTTTAGGTAATGCCTTTCTCTGTAACTAGCTTGTGTGTAAACTGAAACCTGTTTTTAAGGGTAGTAGTTAGAGGTTGCTAAACATTCGTTATAGCTGTGAGATTCTGTGTTTAGAAACTTTGCTTCCCAGGGTTTGTTTTGTATATCTACTAAGGTGAATATTCCTAGGATTATGTTTCTGTTCAGAATGAGATTCCTAAGAAGCAATGGGAGTCACACAACCTAATACTTTGAAAGTTATAAATAAAAATTGTAAACACAAATTTTGTTGCACTTGGACCTATGATTCTATCATGTAGCAGTAAAGAGTAAAGTGCATTTGGATGAATGAAATGCTAAAACTTAAAAAAATGGAGAAACGAGGATAGCTTTTTGAATCCCATGCACTTTCTTTTTCGTGTGCTTTGTAATCTATTTGCATTGGCTTCTATGAGAGGTAGAAAATGATCTCAACATTCATTACGTTGATATGAGCTTAGTTGTGTTATCTGTAGCGTCCTTCATAGCCAAACTTTTTTCTGAGAACACTAAGAAATTTGTTTAACTGTATGCTGTCACAGACTCCTAAATTGATATCAGCCCTGTTTCAGGAGCTCTTGCCGAGGAAGATCTAAAAATGGAGACATTTGTTGATGAAATCAATGCTTATACTTATATGTATCCGACGGAGTTGCCATCAAAGAAGTTTCATTTCAAATGGTGAATAATAAACATGGTTTAATTTCCTCTTTTCTAAGTATTGAACAAATGAATTTAAATCGTCAATCAATATTATTCTAAGACATTGCGTGCTGAGGTGGAGCTGGCTACTAGCATATTGGTTTCTGTGGTCATTAAGTTGTATGTTTATGCATAGTCCAGTTGTTTGAATCTTTTCCAATTTTCCTTTTGTTTACTGGTCATGGAATGAATGGTATCTTTTCTTTATTGTTATTATATTTTCTCCTAAAATTGTAGGTACATGACTCTTTTTGCATTTTCCTGAAGGGTAGTATCCAGGAAGCCGGAACGCTATTCGTCAGCTGCTCCGCTGTCTCGTACGTGACTATTTCTTTCCTTTTTTCCGAGTGAAACGATGAATGTGGCACCTCTTTTTTCCATTTAGAAGTATTCCAAGTTTTAAAAACATGGTGATGAAGTATTAGAGATTTATCATATGCATTTTATTAACTACACATTGGCTTTTTGAGATGATGCAGCTGATGCACGACTCAGAATTGTCTCAGAGCGTCTTAACATAATCGACAACCTTATCATCTCTGTTGCGGTAACATCTGAAACATCATTACCATTTAAATGCCATAATCTCCACTTGTGTTCTAAGATAAATGATCCTATGGTCTTTGATCCAGATAGGTCCCCCCAATTTCAAGGTCATGAAAGCAAAGGAAAAGGGCTCGTGGACAGCAAAAGAAGTTGCTGATTCTGTTTTGTCTGACAAATCTGCATTGGTAAAGTTCCAATCTGGATGCTGTGTCAACTAGGAACATTAAAATATACTAGTATAGTATCAATTGTAAAGATTTCTCTTCGACTACTGTAACAAAAAGGGCGGATTAGCCTGTTGTAGGAAGCTTCTTCTGAAAATTCTACAAGACTCTAATTTCAAATGCTCCACTCTCACAGAGGGTAACATCAAGTCAGCGTTTCGAAGAAAGTTCAGTTCTTGACACTCATGAAAGTGAGGTAAGCACTAAATCCGTGATTCCATAATGTCAACGTTCATCACATGATCGTTGTATACACTTCATAACGCGTGAACGTAGCACTTTCGTTGATTTTTCTTTTTCATTTAAAATGTTTTCTTATGTCTCTAATTTCCCAGATTGATGGAGAGCCATATTGGTATTATGAATACCTCGTTCGCAAATCTCCGACAAAAAATGTAAGATTCTTGTATTGGCAATGTTGGATGGAAAGAAATACAATTTTGACTAGATGTTGATGATTTGCATGAAAAATCCTGCAGGCTCGGGAACCAAACCTATATAGACACTACATTGCTTCAACTTTTGAAAGAGATGGTATGACTTAGCATTTGTTCTTCTAATCTCTCTGTATGATTCTATATGATCCAAAACGTTATTTGTATTTAAATGTTACTAAACTTCTTATTTATCTGTATAAAATTCAATGTCAGGTTTCTTTTACACACTGAGTGCTTCAACACTCGATAAGCAATGGAATAAGGTCTCTTTATCTTCCCCATCTACTTCCTCGTTTTATCATAGCTGCATGATTGTCAATGGGGATGACAACGTTATGTTCCTTATGGAAGGGAAAAAGAAAAGAAATTACTTTATCTTAACTAAATGATTGTTGTTATCTGGTGCAGATGGACCCTTTCTGGAAGGTAGTGTAAACTCATTTCGTCTTCTGCCTTCCTCGGATGACTATGTTCCACCATACAAGGATCCATGGAGATTTTGGTGATTTCCTCCTGTTTTGTTGCTGTGAAGTGAATTGTGTTTCTAAAATGTTATTCCGAGTGTGATTTCCAATTTCGTTTCCTGATTTGTTTACACTTACCTCTAGTTTAGTGTTGCTTAAACAACTCGAGATCAGACAACTTTGGAGCTCTATTAAGTGAAGGCATTTTATTTTTCTTTGGCATTGTTGACCTGGCTAAAGCATTTACTATCTTTCTGCCGGGTTGTTCTATTTGCACGAAGGCAAAGGCTAGCTGCACGAAATTCTTATGAAAAATTACTGTAGTTTCATTTATACCTCTCATTAATAATTTTATTTATTCTTCTTCTGTTAAGTTTGCTGTCTCAACATAAACATCTTTAAAACTTGATTTTCCTTTTTTCTGTGGTCGCTTATATAGGTTTCACAAACAAGACGACAATCTGACAATCCATAGGATAGTGGTGGTTGTTAGCAGCTTTATTATTAACTAAAGGAAAAATAATGAAAGTTAAAGATTTTTATGCTCACGCCGTTATTTGATGGAAGAAAAACAAATTACTATAATAAAGCTGCACGGGTTATAAATTATGTTTGGAATAAAATTATTGTTATATATATATTGAAATAAATTCTGATATATATATATTATCAAAGGTTTAATATTTAAATGTTCTTTATATATCATAATTTAATATAATGTTATAAGGAGCAAATCAATATCGTTAATTACTCCGAATGAATTATAAAAAATATGGCTTTCAAAATTAATAGAATGATGTAACCTCGTAAAATTTTATAATGGAGAAATAATTCATTTTTAACAGTAGGAACTGCGGCGCTGACAGAATGATCTTCGAGGCATGCGGTCGGATCTAAGTTTACTTGAAGGAGCTTGTTGAGATTTTTAGCATAGTTAAAAGAAGATGGGTGTTATTATCCCTTTGAAATAAGATATATGCGTTATGTATTTTTAAAGTTTAGGTCTACATTAAACGGTTTAAAATTTGAAAAATTCGACACTGACATGATGTTCATCTCGTCGAAACAAGTTTGATCATATAAAAATTTTTGGAATCCGACTACGGCCGCCAAAAGTGGTGACCGGGCCACCGCGGTGGTCGCCGCAATCTGCAAATTTCTTTTGAGAAAAGTTGAAGATGATGACGTGTCATTTTTGCTAAGTAAGCAGGTGACGTGTCGTTTACGTGATATTGACTGTGCATAGTTGACGGAGATTTGCTGTCACATAAATAATTTTTTGACGGAAGTATGATTTTGTTAAAAATTTAACGGAAAAATATGATTTTGTTAGCGATTTTTCGAAAGATAACAACTCGTTAAAAAAAGGAAAAATATTAATATCCCGATAATTCAGTATTCATTAATAAATTATTACAAATGTGTCCAAGAAATAATTACTAATATTGATCGTTCACTTGTATGTTTGTGAACTTAACGTACCGTCTAAGTAATGCAGTGTTTCTTACACTCCACGTTATTTAAACATTGGCATCAACCGTGACTATTAGAGAAGATAGTTTGGATTGAGCTTTTCTTAATTTGCCTTCATTAATAATAAAAGAAGGAGAAAAGAAAAATGTGCTTTAACTTAGGATACAACATCAACACTATTCGGAAGATGGGAAAGAAAGTTCGATCGAAGAGCGATGGAGAAGAAGAAGAAGGCAAAGGCTTGCTGTTGAAGGAAATCGAGCGATGGCAGAAACAACAAGAGAAATTAAACCCAGAACTATGCTCTAACAATAGTTCATCTCATCGTCATCTCTCCGACAGCGCTTTCCCGTAATCCGATCTCAGGACTTGGAATATATATTGATCAGTACTATTAATTATCTCTACTATATATTGTTGTGAATAAATATTTAATATTGTGATCCTTCTTCTTGATCTTTTATATCTTATAGTACGTGTGAAGATGACTCCTGATGAGATGAGGTTCGAATTTTTTGTTTATATATATAGAAAGTAATTATATTGCTTCTTGGGTTTATATAACTAATTTATTTTCGGTTTTGAGTTTTTCTCTACCTATATGATTATCGGTTTTAACTTTCACAATAATAATAATTGATGTTTTAAATTTTAATAATATTTATAATTATTTATGTGTTAAAAGAAGGAGATTATTTGATAATACCAACGATATTTTACTAATTTTGAGGGTTAGAGGGTTCATCCGAAAATTATCAAACAATGACTTTGCAACTTTTAAATTCATTATTATTGATAAAATTCAGTTCCTCCTTTAAAGGAAAAAAAGAATATTTTTGTGAAAAAAAAATTCTCAAGTTTTAATAAATTGAGCAAAATATCATGTATAATATTTAAAATTATTTTATTTTATAAAAAAAATATTCTCATTACATCTAATTAATTATACATACCATTAAATCCAAAACATAGCTAGTCAATGAGCAAGATACAAATCCTGTTATCATGTTTTTTTCGTTTTCAGAATTGTCTCATTATATTATATTATGCTCATTGAGGATTAGTGATGCAAAGGCAAATTAATTAAACATTTTGAATTTAATTTTTAATAATAAATTACATGATGATTTTTCAAGTGATTGTATCATTTCAAAGTTGACTTTTTATTTTTTTCATGGAAAACGAAGAAAAGAGGACATACGAACAGCACAATTGCGCCTGGTCTGGAGGACCAGAACAATTTCCAAAATAGGTGAATTATTTCGATCGGACCATAAATTATCGTAAATATATTCATATTTGTTTCTCAGTTCTCTGAGCACTATGATGAGTAAAGTAGTATTCTCCTTGTGTATGGCGATGCAGAATATTCCTTAAAAAGAATTGGTTATTAGCCCTACTGTAGCTTTCAAAGTAATAAATCAAACTAGTGAAGAAAAATTGAGCACGTCTATGATATTCCTCACTAATTCTTCCTAAAAACCTAACACTTTTTCCCTTTTCACAAAGAAACAAAATTATTGATAATGTGATCAGATAATAAACCCTTCAAACCCAAAAAAGAAATAATATTATAACATATACAAATAATATTTAATAGCTTTGTTCAGTTGTATGGAGTATAATTTTTTTTACTCATATCTCAAAATTTGCTCTCTCAAAAATTGAACTCATGATCTCTCGTAAAAAAGCAAATGCCATAATTATTGTATTGAGTATAACTAATAAAACTCAAATCCGTGATCCTATATAAGGCACGCCATTTTTGTAGGAATAAATCCTAAGAGAAGAACACGGAAAACACATCCCGAAAATGAGGTTTTCAGGACGACTAATCTTGATTAATTATGGATAAACATGATTCCGGAAACTTAACCCATGGGATAACATTTTATAAAAAATTGAATTAAATATCATCCCGGAAATGGATTCCCCGAGATGACATTTTAAAAAAAATAAAATTAATCGACCGGAAATGACAAATACGGAACAAGGCTTAAATCGGAAATGGGGATCACGGGACGAGCTTTAAACCGGAAATGGAGATCACGGGACGAGCTTTAAACCAAAAATGGGGATTATGAGACGAGTTTCGTCCCGTAAATGGGGAATACGGGACGAGCTTCGTCCCATAAATGCAAAACACGGCATAACTTGTCCCATAAATATAAATTCCGGGTATAATTGTTGTCCCAATATTTCCATTCACGGAATACAGGACTCCAAAAATTTCCATTTCCGGGATAATGTTTTCCTGTATAAACCGCCCACCCAGTTTCATTTTCACATTCTTTGTTCGTCTTTCTTCTCAGTACTTTTACAATTAAAATTTTTCCTTCAAATTTCTTTACAATACTTTTAGAATTCTTAATTTTTTTATTTATATTCAATATGTCTTTTTATTTAAATTTATACTGGAGGAGTTCCGTACAATTTGTGGATAGTAAGGTCGTGGTGGGTAGCATTCCAGACGCAACGCATTTCATCAATGGTATGTTGAGTTATGATGATTTTTCTCAAGTAATGTGCAATTATGCCGAGATTCAAAGAGAACGGATACAATTGAATCTTATCTATGTTTACGCGGTTGATAACGGTGAAAAACAATGTCTCGTAATTAATGATGATGCTACATTATCATTGATGTATCAGCATCGCTCTTGGAGTCGTGACTTGTTCATCAGCTACCATCCGATTCGTAATTCGGGTCGGACATCAAGATTCAATGCCGGATGAGAAGGTAGTAGTAGGCCTCGTGGACGACGGGAATACGCTTCATTCGACGAGAATTATAATGTTCCCCGCCCAAGAGATTATCATGTGTTCATCAACATGGATGGGCCTTATGACGTAACAAACCACCGCATTCCTAGTGGTCCAGAATTATACAATAGTGACTCTAGTACCATAAAGCTGGGGACGCATTTTTCTAACAAGGAAGAGCTTCAGGGTGTGCAAGTGATCTGGTCAACTAGGCGGGGAGCAGAATATCGCGTGATGGCATCAGACCGGACAACATGGCTGCAGAATGTGTAAATCGTCCAAAAAAAATGCACTAAGCAACCGTATGACGGTATTGTATGCAACTGGAAGATCTGGGCTTCGTTCAAGAGCGAATATCGCACGTGGCAAATGATTGTCTGGTGTGACGGGCACAATTGTGACGGAGCAAACAACGAACATGAAGATAGGAATATTTCGCAAGATCACGTTGCCCACGTCATACTAGATAAGATTCGCGACCGTCCAAATTACCGAGTCAAGTCCATTATTTTCGACTGCAAAACAACATTCCGCTGTAAAATTGGGAAGAAAAAAGCTTGGGACGGTAAGCGAGTGGCGATGAACCAGGTATGTGGAGATTGGGAGACAAATTTTCGCCAACTGCCCAGTTACATGCGAATTCTTAGACAATGTAAAGATGGGTCGAAAGTCCAGTGAAAGTTCAAGAAGGAGGACGGGATTTAGTAGGAGGAAGATTTTCAAGTAAAATTCAGAGGCAAAATTCATATTACCGAGGACTGTAATATGATTTTTTACTCCGTTTACTGATTATTGTAATTTTTTCAAGTACGTATTTGGCTTTTTGGTGCCATGAGACTCACATTTCAACATAGTTACCCGGTTGTTATTGTTGACGCAACGCATCTTCGTGGGGCGTACAAGGGTAAGGTGGTTGTAGCGGTTCTGAAGACTGCCAACAACAGAGTCGTGCCAGTCGCATATGCCATCATAGACGAGGAGTCGAACCACAGTTGGTATTGGTTCTTAAAGTACCACAAGGACGTGGACAACTGATCTCTGTAAGCCACAAGGACGTGGCTTGTAATATTGGTTCTGGACAGAGGTCTCGTCCACCTGCGTCAAATAAAATTTGAGTAATTCATACGCCATAAACGTATAGTCTCGAAAATAAATAAATGTACGTGAACTTACTGTGCTGCAAATGGCAAACCGAAGCCACATGTCCTCGTCCATGCCCATGCCTATGACTGCACGAGTATCCCACAATGCCCGGTAGGTGTAGGCCAGCACGGCGCTCCCCTAGCTCAAACAACCGCAAGTCTCTGGGTCTTCTAGGAGCCGTAGTACAAAAAGATCGATTTTGTTCTGACTCTTATCCGGGAAGAAGAAACCAGTAAGTAAGAAGGCGACGTGACATCGCGTCCTCTGTAGCGCCTCCTCCTCTAAAATATCTATACGTTCACGATGATCCTTCAAGTGTTCCCTAAGGCAAGCGAGCCGAAGAGCGGCCTTCCTATACCTCCTTGGACGACAGCCCAACAACCTCTTGACACACCCGTCGATGTCGGAGGGATACCACTCGCTACCCGTAACGGGCAAATCGTCAAGACGTAGTCCCATCAATACCTCAACATCTTGCAGCGTGATGGTGGCCTCGCCTATGAATAGATGGAAACTGTGAGTCTCGGGCCTCCATCGTTCGGCCAACGCCGTCAGCAGATGATGGTCATACTCCATATACCCTATATCGAAAACCAATCTAAACCCCATCATCCATATATACACCATGACCTGAGGTATGCGATAGACATCATCCCGCAGACACTCCCAGAAGAAAGCGTCCGCTCTCCTCACAAGCAGTGGCCTATCACACTCCTCGTGGGATGAATAAATATGACGCGATCTATGTTACGGCTGAAACCACAATAGATAGTGCTCCCTAGGTCCCTGCGGAATCCAAGAAGATCTCTCAGTCATAATCTGCACAAAAAAATAAATATATAAATTCTTTAAAATAAAATAACAATTAAGACCTCATACTATTAATTCTTTTTAAAAATAAGTGCCCATATCACTTATTTTCAAACAAGTTGGCCACACAATTTACAATTTTTTTACTATCTACTCCTCCTATTCTACAAATTAATAAATTCAATCCACACACTATAAAATAGATACAATTAACACACCAAATTTGGTATACATTTCGTCTTAAACCGAAAAATCAAACTGGAAAATCGAACCCAACAAATCGATCCGAAAAAATCGTACCGAAAATCGATCCGAAAAAACTGAACCGGATAACCGGAAAATCGAACCAAAAACCGAACCGAAAAACCGAACGGAAAAACCGACCCAAAATTCAAACCGACCCGAACCGAACAGAAAAATCGAATCCTTCAAGCGAACCGACCGGTAACAAACTGAGTCTTGAAAACCTGTCCCGGAAAGGATCTGCTAATTGTAATTAATTAAAAAAAAAAAAAAAAGTTATTCCCGGGAATGTGATTCCCGAGTCTTGAAAAAAACCAACCACAAAAGCGTACCCAAACTTAAAGATCGGACCGAGCTCACTACCCTACACGATCGGGACTGCATGAAGATGCGATTGAAAGAAATTTCGGAAAAATACATGACTAAATTGGTTTAATCCGTTAAATTTCGAAAAAATTTATGGAAAAAATAAGTGAAAAATACATTTTTCCGAATACTTGACGAGAGAGTAAGTTTAAAATGAAAATTGAGAACAAAATCAAAACTTCAACCGTCTGAGAGAACCTCCGGTCCGGATTTGCAGAGAAATTTGAGAGAGAGATCGACTGTGTGTGGAAGAGGAAGAGGAAGTTGGGAAATTTTTATTTTACTTGTCCCGGAAATGGTGTAAACGGGATGACTTTTTTCCTTTTCCCTGTTTGAAAAATCCGAGATCACCTTTTCTTTCTCATCCCGTTCACGGTTTCACATTTTTTGTCCCGTAATTGGAAAATCCGAGATCAAGTTTTCTTCCTCGTCCCGTAAACTTCATTCACGATTTCCTATGCATGCGTGACAAGTGTCTCTTCTATCTTTGATCTGGATTTCAGATTTTCGAGATTAAATTAAATTTCTTTTAACTACTATGATTAGCTGTGATTACCTTGTGATCAGGTTGATATAGAAATGTCTACCTAAATCACAAAATCCATTAAAATATTTATGTCTAAGTGGGAGAATACACATTTATAATTTTCAGATTGGTGAGTAAATATGCATAAGCATAAATATATATATATATATATATATCTAAGCAAAAGAAAAAACTCACATACATTTATATATATGTATATACACAAATATATATATATATATATATGATTCTTCACGTATACCACTTGTATCTGTAGCAATGAGATTACAAAATACCAGTGTTATACGTGAAATGTCAAAGTATAATATCGACAGAGGTGTGTATAAAATTTGTAGTATACGAATACTTAACATTAATACTGAACATAGACCGAATCCTAGAGCGCATTCATTTGTATATCAATCACCACAACAACAAAAAAAGCACAGTCAAACCACTTGTCTAATTTTTCATTTGAAAAATAATTTTTAATATTTGCCCAAATTTCCTGAACCATTGAGCTCAACGCTTTCTTAGCTATATAAATGCTTAAAGCAAGCAAGGTTATCTATCCTACAGGTGGTTCATGTAGAGTATCTCATTCTTGAAAATCAAATCCTGCTTCTTCTTCTTCTTTTGCTCCTAATGATAGTTTAATTAGTTGAAAAGAGAGAATCAAGCTCTCTCAGTTCCCCCAAACACTTCAAAATGGCTTCTCCGGCTGTGGTCGAGTCCTCAGAAACTCAAGAGACAGTCGATGTCGACAAATATAGCCAGGCTGCGAGCCGCAAGTGGGCCCTTGATGTCCCCAAGCCTCCAGGTCCATGGCAGGAGTTCCTGGATTACTTAAGAGAGATTGTTTTGCCTCCTGGAAACACAAAACCATCTCATAACAAGAATCCTGCAGGATCCAAACATCGCGTAGTTTGGATCCTGCAAAGGATATTTCCTATTCTTTCCTGGGGTCGACACTACACTCTAGCAAAATTCAAGAGTGATTTATTGGCTGGCCTTACCCTTGCAAGTCTGTGTATTCCCCAGGTAATTAATCAAACTTTAATACTGACCTCTTTTTCAATAATTAGTTGCATTTAGATTTCACTCTAAATCTTTTTTTTTTTTTTTCTACGTACACATACAGAGTTTAGGGTATGCAACTCTGGCAAAGCTTGACCCTGAGTATGGATTATGTAAGTTAGACTTTACTTTTATTGAGGGTGTTTTTTTTTCCCCTTATAATGTTTTTACTATTTTTTTTTTTTATTGAATACATATTTTGCAGATACAAGCATTATCCCGCCACTGATTTATGCTGTAATGGGAAGTTCAAGACACATAGCAATCGGTCCGGTTGCCGTCATTTCTCTGCTTCTATCCTCAATGGTACAGAAATTAGAGGATCCTGTCGCCAATCCTGTTATGTACAGGAAGCTGGTGCTCACTGCAACTTTCTTTGCAGGAATCTTCCAAGCTGCTTTCGGACTCTTCAGGTTTAAATTTTTAAGCTTTCAAGTGTCATGTATATCTGAATCTTCATGCATAAATTAATTTTTGAATGGTCAAATAATTTGTATATCTGCCATTTGAATATTTGTAGGTCAGGCTTCCTTGTGGATTTCCTTTCACATGCAGCAATTGTCGGATTCATGGCCGGCGCAGCCATTGTTATTGGTCTCCAACAACTCAAAGGACTGCTTGGTATAACTCACTTCACCAACAACACTGATATTGTTTCCGTTATGACAGCTGTGTGGAAATCATTTCATAATCCTGTAAATCCCTACTATTCTTTCTTTTACTTACATTTAAAAAAAAAAAAAAGTTGGGAACAATTCATCACAATACTTTCCTTGCAGTGGAATCCTCGTAATTGTATCCTAGGCTGCTCGTTTCTGAGTTTCATCCTCATCACAAGATTCCTGGTAAGTTCTAATCGAAATAATAATCTATACTACCCACTAAATTTTCCAACAATTTTAGAAATTCTAATAATTCATAATTTAGGTAAACAATGTATTAATTTCAGGGTAAAAGGAACAGGAAGCTATTCTGGTTGCCGGCAATCGCTCCGTTGATTTCCGTTATTGCGTCAACTCTTTTAGTCTATCTGACCAGAGCTGATGAACATGGAGTCAACATAGTCAAACACATCAAAGGCGGCATAAATCCAAGCTCAGTCCATCAATTACAGCTCACCAATCCACATCTTGGAGAAATTGCTAAAATCGGATTAATCGTCGCCATTGTTGCTCTCACTGTGAGTCTCAATTTGTTAAAAATTCAATTTTATTAATTTATATATAAACACATTAATTCATTTCCCGACAATCTTACAGGAAGCTATCGCTGTCGGCCGATCTTTTGCATCAGCCAAAGGATACCACCTAGACGGAAACAAGGAAATGGTTTCCATGGGATTTATGAACATAATTGGATCTTTCACATCTTGCTATGTTGCAACTGGTATAAATATATTACTGTAGTATAACTTTTTTTCTCCAAATATGATTTTTTAGCTAGTTTTTAATTTCTCTGTTTTTGCTGATATATTCTATAATTATTTTCGGCATGCAGGTTCATTTTCACGCTCTGCGGTGAATTTCAGCGCTGGTTGTGAAACGGCGGTGTCGAATATAGTAATGGCAATTACAGTGTTTGTATCATTGGAATGTTTAACGAGACTATTGTACTACACGCCAATCGCAATCCTAGCCTCTATTATTCTATCGGCACTTCCAGGATTAATTGACATTCATGAAGCCTACAATATTTGGAAAGTTGATAAGCTTGATTTCATTGCTTGCATGGGAGCCTTCTTCGGCGTCCTGTTTGGCTTCTGTAGAAATCGGTCTTCTTGTAGCGGTAATCTTTTATTTTATTTTATTTTCTGTTAGGAAATTAAATATTATGATTCGTGGAACTGTTAATTAATATCCACCATAGAATATTTAATTAGTCAACTTCTTATAATTATTAACATCAAAAAAAACTTCTTATAATTATAGATTCCTACATAATAATGAATGGCTGATATATAGACCTAAAGCTTTAAGTCGAATTCATGGATTCCCTACCACGTTTATAAGCAAATGATTGCATTCCCTAGTTGTATGTAATGTTCCTAATGCGGAATTATACCACAAACTCAGGAACTAGCTAGTTAGTTAGGTAGGGTCTTGAATATCATTCTAGAGTCTGAAAATGATTTTTTTTCTTGATTATACTGAAAATATATAGTGTACTGATTATTTAGGTTGATTATTGTATTTGCAGGTGACAATATCATTTGTGAAAATTATTTTGATCGCGATTAGACCAGGAGCAGAAATACTTGGAAACCTTCCAGGAACTGAAGTGTTCTGTGACACCCATCAATATCCTATGGCTGTCAAAATTCCTCAAGTCCTCATCATCCGAGTCAAGTCTGCCTTACTTTGCTTTGCGAATTGCAATTTCGTTAAAGAAAGGTAAATATCTTATATATAAATAATTAGAATAACTTTTTAATTTGTTCAAATCAAAGATTTTATAGTTGAATCGAAATCCGATGCGTAATTTTTTATTGACAAATTATTTTTTTCTATTTAATATTTAAAAAAATTATTCATGATCAAATTACAATACACAACATTTTTTTTCAACTTTCTAATTAAATTTTATTTCTAATCAAAATCACAATAAATACTTCAAAAAACTATCCAATACATCCAATCTTTTATCTCATTTTTTTACTGTGTTCTCTTTTACTATTATTATTATATTTAATTAAAATAACCACATATATATAGGCTTGCTCAAGGGCCGATTATGGCCGATATCGGTTAATGAACCGACAAAGATCATATTAACTATATTTTTATAAATACGATTTTCTATATAACGGACGAGACTTAGATATTAATTTACACACTAAAACAGATATGAAATAACTATAACAATCTTTGAGAATATTGTTCCATACATTATTTTATTTTATTTTTAATTTAAGGATAATGAGATGGGTACATGAGGAAGATGAGGTAGCTGAAGGAAAAGTCAACAGGAACATTCATTATGTTTTAGTGGACATGTCAAGTGAGTAATTTTTTTTATTTTCTTATTATCATTTTAAATCTAAGTGGAAGCAGGAATCTGGCAACAGCAATTTTTAGGCTTCACTAATTGTGCTACGATGATGTTCTGGGGACGGATTAAAAAATTTGATTATTGGAGACAGAAATAAAAATATAATATAAATAGTGGTGTTCACATGTAGTTTTTTAAAACTTTATACCATATTACTATATATAATTTGACTTTTTTGAAAAAATCAGTGGGGGCTTTTGATCCCAGCTCTACATTGGATCCGTGACTGATCATGCTAAATACTACAGTCAAAAGTCAACTCTTTCCATATCAAGAAGGAATCTCTGAATATCACTGTTAAAAAATTATTGTAGATTTGATGAATATCGACACATCAGGAATTGCTTCTCTGGAGGAGTTGAGAAAGAGTCTTGCCTCAAATGAAGTGGAGGTATATATAATTAATGTGATCACTGTGCTTAATTTTACATATTATTAATTTGAATGATTGTATGTTATTATAGTAGTTGTTAATAATTTCATTTCCAAATGTATTTCAGTTAGCAATTGCAAGTCCGAGATGGACAGTGATTGAAAAGCTAAGGCTATCAAACTTTGTGAACAATATTGGTGGAAGAGTGTACTTAACAGTTGGTGAGGCTGCAGATTCTTGTCTCGCCTCCATCTCCAAACTCTCTATGCCTCACAATCAAGTTTAATCCATTACTCGCAATCCGATAAAGTAATATCGATATATCGAGACTGGAAAAGTATGCCAGCTATAGTTTGTTTAGTGTCCGCGCTAATAAAAATGAAGATCTTCTCTTGAAAAGAAATTCTTCATAGAATATATTTAAGCGAGTCAATATAAATATATCATTACTTTTCTATGATGCGCTATATATATATAAATGGATCCGAGTGTTAAGTTTGTACTATAAAACGATTTTACATCTACATATCTGTGCAATAGAACTTGTGCAGTTCTTGTATCGACATATTATTATATTGCTAAAGTAAAATGTTTTTTATGTTAAAATATCAATATATATATATTGAAAATTTCACAACAATATTGCACCTCAATGTTCCCAGTAAGAAAGAAAAATCTATGTACGTAGCTAGACAGCCTGTTCGATGCAACAACTACTTGATAACTTCACTTTTTTTCCTTGTAATTACAATCAGTTTCCAATACTTAACAAAATTAATACGTACTCCTGAAATTTTAAACTAAATTAATGGAAATTACGTCTTTATTTAATTAATTTCTCGGAATGACAAAAAAGACAAACCCAGATGCGGTAAGACTGTCTGCCCGCTTTGAGGAGTAGGGGGATGATGTCGTAGTACACAGCGTTTCTCTCGCATTGCAAATAGACTGTTTCTATGATTCGAACTCGTGACCTTCAGGCTTCAGACCACAAAGGAGCAATCTTAACCGTGACAAATATTTGGGGGAAAAAAAGAACTTGCTAAAACCACAATTACCAAAATAATAATAAGAAGAAAGGTGGAGAAACAGTATATAATTGAAATTTGTGAAACAGAAAATGTTTGAACTAATTTTAAGTTTTAAAGTCAGTAAAGACGTTATAATATTGTATGTAGTACAGTGAGGGAAGGGTGAAAAGAACCATCAAGACTAGTTGGAAAAGTTTTTGTCAAATTTGATTAATTAGCATCCAATATTTAAATGATACTAATAAGGGTCCTTTGAATTGATAATATATATATATATATATGTGGATTAAAATCTCTACAATTATTGAAACGGATTGTTCAGATAGTGATTCTACTGAGCAAAATAAGACCAAATAAACCAACCATTTGGATGCAAATGAAAACTTCAATCTTTGATTATGATATAGCACTAGGCATAATCCTTGGTTGTCTGAAAGACGTTCTATTTAAGTTCAAATGATCAGAGATGTCTAGATTCAATGCACATGATTCTTGACCAATCCTAAGATTAAATATACAAGTGGACTCATCTCTTTCTACAAAAGTGTATGAGCCTCTCTTTTTAGAAAGTGTCATTACCCAGCCATCCAATTTTATTCTATTTGGTTAGGCCTTCTGTATGTATGTCTATGAGTAATACAATTTTTCTCTCGATTGCTAATCTTGTCCAAAATCATGTCCCTATTCATTCTGTTTTCTTTTTGATACTATTCATTAGTGGAGAGAGTGATTACGTCTAGCTAATCTTTCATTAGATTCTACCACTACTTGCAAAAAGAAATAATCCGAGTCGACGTGTGACTGCCTTAATATGTGAAACCACTCGATCGATCTCCCTTCAATTAATCACTTTTAGGCGTTTTTTACTTTTTTATTTTATTGGGTTAAACCGATAAACCATATAACGTAATATTGCACTCAATAAGATTCTAAATATACAAGAGATTTAAATTATTAGTTAAAAAAGTTCAAAATTTAATCCACCACCAACCATACTAGTTAACTGATCAATAACTAATTTTCAAAAAAATTCTCTAGTCCAGAAAGTGGGGCAGCGGTAAATACATACTGGTTTCTGGTGCAAACATGCTTGAAATCAGTTTACAATAATTTATGACTATTTTACCCTTTATGTACAATAACTAATGAATAAAATAGTTGATAATAGAAAACGATATGATGTTGGCCACTTCTTATCACCTCCGCCACTTGATGCCGCCACTCTTTTTTTTTTTTTTTTTTCTGAAAGTCGACAAAGACATTCATCATTCATTACTAACGTCCAATCGGACAAGTTCAACTACGTTAGCAGGTAGCTCGTTAAAAATAAAACAAACATAATTAAAATTGATGGATGTAACTGTCTTAGCCAAACTATCGGCTACTTTATTGCCACCACGCTTAACAAACAAAAATAAACATGAACTAAAATGAGAAGCAACGCCTTTAATACGCTCAATCCACAACCTAACATTGGTGAAACTTGGCCCTTCATTTGTACTCCTGAATCAAAAGACTACAATCCCCTTTCAACACAATGTGCTGGACTTGCATAATACTAGCCCAAGAGAGCGCCCTCCAAGCTGCTACTGTCTCGGCATTAAAAGCGTCCTCAGCAGCACCTATAGACCCTGCTTCGGCGTGAATAATGTTTCCTCGATAGTCCCGCACAATAAAACCAAATCTATTGCTTGTGGATCCATAAGTGAAAGCCCTATCAAAATTAATTTTAAAGTAAGCTTCACCGGGAGGAGCCCATTTATCAGGGAGAGGATCCAAAACAATCGGGCTTTGAATCATCGCAACCTGATCGATACAATTAAGGTCAAGCATCCAGCATTTCATATCATCCACACTTTGACCCACACAAGCACATGCCAAGTCAAAAACAGCTCTATTTCGATTACACCATATCCATCAACAAGCAATTATGAATAAAAGTAACTCATTGGACGACAAAGCATCGAAAAAAGTTGAGCCAAGTTGTAAAATTCAAATTTTCAGAGGCAGAGATATTATTCAACCCAAGCAATCCAAACATAGAAATCGACCAGTAGCAAGATTTGAATAAATGCAGCAAATTTTCCTCAGAATCATAACAAATTTCACAATGCGAAGGAAGTATTCTACCACGACGAATCAAATTTTCCTTAGAGCCAATTAACCCTTTACAAAGCTTCCAAGAAAAATGTTTCACATAAGGAGGGAGCTTGAGAGCCCATACATTATTCCAGTGTTGGAAAGATACATCTCCAAGGGTAGCTTCCTACAATTGGCATCGAGACAAATAAGGATTTTGCGATATGGTAGCCTGATTTAACTTGGTAAACTCTAACCTGAGAGGGACTCCACAAATGCTGATCAGGTCTCATCAAGTCAGCAATAGGTGTGCTTTGTATGGCCCCTACAATCTGACTTGGAAAGAGTTGACGGAGTAAAGGAAACTTCCAGCTAGCTGACTGCCAATCAATAAGATCTGTTTCGTCCACGGATGGAATGTGTAAAGTGGTGAGGAGCATGCGCTATCTCGCTTGGTTGTAGCAGTTCTTGATAAGATTGGAAGGATGACTCTGAAGAGAGTGGTTGAGCATCTACGGCCTACCCGGGCCAGCAAGGCTCACCCAGAGGCTGATGGATAGACTAGACCTCGGGGCGTTGGCATACGTCTTGGAGAGGTGTGTCGGTTTGTGTATGTGTGTCGGATTGATCTCTTAGAGAGAGAGTGTACACAACCAAACTAGTGAGCTATGGTTGTAGATAATAGAGTATATCTTATCTATCATTTTGCTTAAGGCAAATGTCCCATCATGAGCTATTTATAGGGAGTTATTAGTGTTCTCATGGAAATGACCAATTTGCCCTCGAGTGAGAGTCGAGAGAGGGAGGCCGATAGACTCGTGCTGAGACGAAGTGACTATCGGGCTCGGTCTTAAGGACTTCGGAGCCGAGCATTTATCGGGCTCGGTTCATAAGCGAGCTCTCCCTTCTGTAGGCGTTTCTCTCATTCTTGGGCTCGGTCATTCTGAATGTCCTTTTCCTATCATTTGCCCCCTTTCTTGTACGAAGATTCATCTTCGTGTAAGAAATGAGTTTGTAAAGGGCCTTTCGAAACGTGTTAGTCTGATCGGGGCTAGAGAGTCGACGCCACAGAACAAGGTCTCGATAT
>NW_027266464.1:0-86069 GCF_046630445.1 Rutidosis leptorrhynchoides | reverse complement strand
AGAAGGAGAAGTGAAGATGAAGAGACCAACGTGAAAACTGAAAAAATAACAAAACCTGGATGTAGAAGAAAATAGGTTTTTTTTTTTTTTAATTATTGGGCCGTGAGTCCATCAAAATTAGTTCAATTGAATCAAAAATTAAACCAATTTTTTTCTTAAATTTATTGAACCAATTTTATGCCAAAATTTAAAATAACGAAATATCGTAAAATAATGCATAACACACAATCTAACCAAGTTATTTACTCGATTTTTTTATCTCTAAAGTTACATAAGGTTGGGACATCATAACGTAACGTAGATTACATAATGCATAACATAGGTTATTAACAACTATGGTTCCTACGCTCCTATTAATAAGATTGTGGGAACTTGTCCAAAAGTTGTACCCCGGTAAATAAATCAAACATCAAACATGTAAGATTAATATATAAGTATAGAAATAGTGATCAACATCAGGTTAGGTAGAAAAATAGCAATTACCTCGATGTGTGAGAGTATCATTTCAAAACTTGATGGAAACTTTTGGGCACCAAGCATTGGCTCCCAAACTCCCAGTAACCTGACATTCACAGACTAGTCTTTCCTCGTGTAATTAAGATTTATAAGGAGGTCACCTTGTCTAGACATGGTTACGGGTCTCTAAAATAGGGATATGAGTATGAATTAAAATTATGATAAACAAGGATGATGGAATATGTAAGCTCAAAATATTAGATGATATATATTTATAGTTTGAGACGGTAAAATCACATATTATGATATTTAGTTAACTCCACTGATAGATAAATAGTGGGATTCACAAAATATTATTTTATCTTTAATGATGAATAAGCGATATAATAACATGCCAAGTTTGATTGAATTTTGTATGGAAATATATAATTTTGTATTTCTATCCATTATTACAAAGATAATGATGAATAAGTGATATAATAGAAGTTTTACTGCGTTTTATATTGAAATATGTAATTTTGTATTTCTATCAATTATTACGGAGATGTGCATGATTTGTGTGGATGACTCTAAATAGGATTCGTATCCCAAAGATGGTGTTAAGTCAACTATAGATGGGCAAAAATTTCATAAATTCTTATGACATTAATAGATAATATAGTGATATAGGCTAATAATTTATATTAGAAAATTCATATTTTGAATTTCATTAATAATGAATATGGAGAAACTATTTGTGTCAAGGAGTTTTCAAAAATTAATAATGAATTTTGTGATAAAGGTCAATAATTTACATTCGAAAATTTATAATTTTGATTTCACTAGAATTTGTGACCACTGTGAGATGCACGGGTATAAAGAAAATTTGAATGTAATTTTTTTATTAGTAATTGTAACAAGTTATTTGGAAAATAAAAATTTTGAGAAAGTTGGATAGCGACAAATAAATATGTTTGATTTTCTTACAAAATCTCCATGAGTTATAAAAGGAGATGAAATCAAAATAAGAACAATGTAGAAGTTTAGCGGCTCCCGTCGCCAAAGTAATCGTTAAACATTAAGTTATTCTAAAAAATGGGTAAATGAACTATCCATTTTTAAGTGCGGATTCAACATCAGTTTTTATTTACCGCCTTATTGATCTTGCGAGCCACGTCACCATCTAGGGTTAATTAATTGAAAATACAAATAAGTAGAGGTGGCAAATGAACGAACATGAGCAAATACGAACCGAACAAAAATGAACTGCACAAAAAATTGTTCATGTTCATTTATGTTCATATTTTAACTCTATTTTTGGTTCATATTCACTCATGTTCGTTTATGTTCATATTAAATAATATTTTGAATCAATTGAGTTATTTTATAATTTTCTTAACTTAGCTACTATACATAAAGTTTATTTAAAAATAAACCACTCATATTTGACCAAATAAATAAAAAATTAAGTTAAAAAACTATGATAAATTTGTGATCAAATGAGTTTAAAAGTTTGAGCCAAAATGAACTATCATGTTCGTTTATGTTCATGTTTGTTCATGAAAATATGAACGGAAATTTGTTCGTTCGCTTATGATTGTGTTTAAAAGTGAACGCACTCGAACGAACTTTTTTGGGAACGAACATGAACAAAATTGCCACCATTACATATAAGAATTAACTCAAATATCAAAGAAGAAAGATATTGCCCATGATGGTACCTGGTCATCTATTGCAGCGAAGACTTCCTCGAACAAAACGTCGGTTGTAAGTTTTTATATAAGAAGGTGTAAGTGGTAAAATAGAAATCAATAAAAATTACATGACATAATGAACATATGATATGAGAAATGGAAACGCATAGTTTTTTTCTCTACAAATACTCAGGTTATCAACTTGAGAGGCAAATACTCTATACATACTTATCTAATATCGACCTAAGGGAACTATAACTTGTAATTTCATACTCATCAAAGAGTGATAAAAGAAAAAAAAATATATATATCGCAATTCCATTTTGTTGGTTTAATATGGTGATACAAAGATACCACAACAGTCTCATAGCGAGCGATTTTAGTTAGTACAATCTCATACATTCAATTTTTTTCTTTGAACTTAAACATGTGCTAGATGGTTTGAATGAATGTATTTTTTTCCCGAAATTTAAGGTGATATATGCAATGCTCTATCGTTAAAAATTATATATTATAATTTAAGTTAACTTTCAAGATATAGGTTAAATTACATATTTTTCGATAATAATTTCAATATTTATTTGATAATTTTTTCATAAATTTTTGTACAACTGAGAATAGAGGAGACAAAATAACAAAGGAAACTAAATCAATAGATTTTTATCGCCTTTATTTGTGTTAGGATAGCTTAAAAAAAGATAAACATAAAATGAAGCTATTAATTAAAATGTTCATGTTGTTTAAAAAATTCCAAAATTTAAAAAAATATGGAAGAAATAACCCTCAATTAATTACTATAATTATTTGAATGGTGATTAAAATATATTATTTATATATTTAAATTGTAATAATTAATTACTATAATTATTTGAATGGTGATTATATTTAAATTATTACATAATTTACGTTAAAAAAAATTATCCGTTAACTAATGATGGTAAATTCAATGAATATATACATTCATTAACTATAATGGTAGAAACATACATTGATGTCACTGTAATAAAGGAAATTTTGTGCAGAAAAAAAAGGGTAATTAATGTGTGAATGCACGATCACGGACGGTTTTAAACGGTTTTAGTATTGTCACTTTTTTACTTTTAAACAAAGTTAGTTATAAGTTTTAGACAAAATAGAATACAGTTGAGAATCTCAACTATCAAATGTGTTAACAAAGTAAATCAATGATTTGGAAGGGATCAACGTGTTAACTAAGAGAATAACTATGTGAGGGAGAAGAGAACATGGACTGATGACATGGACATATCAACGATCGTTGTGTTTAAAGGTATGAAAACATACGAGATCGATGGCATGGAAGAATCGATGGACTACAATTAATAAAATCATATGAGATTGATGACATGGAAGAATCGGCGGATTAAAACTCGATTAAAAGGAGCAAGCTGTGATCGACGATTTGTAAAGCTAAATAAGGAAACAAGATCGTAATCTGTTCCTTGCACATCAAGCACTTCATTTTAAAAAGAAAGTTGAAGATTGGATAATAAGTTAATCAGATTGATCATGAGTGACGATCAAGTCATATGAAGTTATAAATTGAAGACAATTTTTCTGCAGAAGGACTTGGCACAAACCGAGCACAAGAAGGAGATTAAAGTAGAGTGACGTCCATTCCACTCTAGCATTCATTTGTTGCCATAGATTATCCAATTCCAAAGAGTGGTGTGTAGAGATCGAGAGTACTAGCCGGTCGTTGGCTAAGTTTGGTAGGGTCTTAGAATAGGTTAGTCTTAGGTCTAGAATTTACATAGGAGATAATCGAATTACGAACAATAGTCTTGATGTGTGGCTTGTACACAACATCTGAGTGATTCGGGATTATTACTCTCCCCATTCTAAGAAACTTCTACCCGGCCCTTTTGGTCCGCAGACGTAGGTGTTGGCTATTTAACGTCGCACCGCGATATATCTTTAATTGAATAAATTTAAACAAAGTTGTTATTTGTTTCGTATTAAATCTCTCTCGTTCAATCTCTACTATTCTTGTTTTTGTTTAATCTATCTTATGCCAAAATATCATAACGTTTATATGCTCCAACAGTTCGATCTATTCTAAGTGAGAACTGTTCTATCCATCTAATCACGTTTTACAAGTCTGGGCAAATCTCTATTTGTTTCAGGATTGTTAACATATCCGCCAAATTGTAACAACTGGTCGAGTATCTACTCGTTGAGGTGTTACATCATTTAAATCGAATCAGCACACTTAACTTGATATCATTTGTTTGATTTAGTTATAAGTCTCTGAACCTCAACACCAGTCTAAGAGAGACTTATCATTTTATACGTCAACCCATCACATTAATTTAACTCCAACAGTTAGAACTGAATCATACATAAAGACTCTAAGAACAAATACATTAGAGATCTTTATCATAAACAGTTCGTAGTACAAGCAGTCCATTAGATCTTTAGGTCACCAGATCTATAGATCCACATATTGATAACTGTTGCTGACGTGTCTGATTCAGTAATCATTTAACTGAGTCAGATCTAAAAGTTCTTGTTCAGTATCAACTCACCTGAATCAGATCAGATATAAACTTAGTATTTGATTGACTGAGTTGGTTCGACTTAAAGGCACTAACTCAAGATATGTTCGATCGAGTTAGTTCGACACTTGGAGCGCTAAGTCACGGTCATCATTGTCATCTAGAGAAATGACTTAAGTGTCAGTAGCTTACTCAACTAAGGTGCATCAATAGGAGCTTAAGAGTCCACTGTAAGTTCTTGTTCGGATCTCACTGAACTTACTATACACCGTTTACAACACTTAATTTATCTGTAAGTTGTAAGCTGTCTGTAAGTACTAGTCCAGTTGCTACTGACCAAGTACTAGTTTATCTTTCACAGTTTAATATACTCTGATTTAGTGATAAAAATTATTATTTATAAACTGTGTTAGGTTTTGTTAAACTATTGCTTTACAGTTATTATACTCAAATTATTTCTCTAGTAGTATAACTGTATTTTGTTAGATAGTACTAGTTGATTATCCGCTGTTGTTTAGTATCTAGCTTAAGTAGGTTTATTTTTATTGTATTAAGATTATTCTTAAGTAGATTATTTGTACATCTGATTAATCACTTCGATAAAGCCGAGATATATATAAGTGATTGTCATATTAAGTTTGAGTTGTAACTGGTTAACTTGCCTCTTAGGTGATTAAGTCAAAATAAATTAGGGCTATCAAATTTCATAATGATAAATCAATTAGATAGTAAGTGAATTTGACTTGTATGGATTCATATATAATACATAAAATCAAAATGAAGGTTTGTATAGGTAAAGAAAAAAAAAATCATTATAAATTTCAAGTGATGATACTTTTGAAGGATAATCCCATATGATTTTCAAATATTTAAGAATATGAAATTTGTACTTAATGGGAGGTCTAATATGACACAAAGATTTCAGTTCATATAGACCAAAAATAATTATTATTTAGGAAGAATATAAAGTATTTAATTCGTAAGTATTAGATTCTTTTAGATTTCGGGATCGTTGTAACTTTTGATATTTTGTTAGGCTCATATGATAGTGGCATAATTGTAGTACCCTTAATATTAAAAAGTAATAAATATTTATATATAAATTTAATTTTATATTCTCACACATATTTAATTTAGGGAAAGATAATTTTAAAAAATTCAAATTAAGGTGAAATAATATTACAGATTAATTAGGAGATACATATGTCATGAATAATAAATATTAATTCCACAAAAATTTTAGTCATTACCATAAGAAAGTACTCAATTTTTAAAAACTCTAAATTATGGATAAAAGAAGGAATATTAATCAAAATCTTTACATAAAATAAATTACACAAGCCAATATATTACCTTTAAATATTTGATGACTTAACTTAAAAATATACGGACCAAAATTTTCTATAAAATTCAGAAAGCATTATATCTAATGCTTAAAATGTCAAAACTTAAATTCAAATAAAAATAATAATCATGATTTAATTTAATATATATGTGGAGATTAAATTCTAATTTTTATATTCAATAAAAATGTGCCACAAAAAATTAAATTGGAACCGAATCAAATTAATTATTTTAAAAGATAGAAAATTTTTAAAAAAATAGTCATATACATGTATAGCTAATAAACAATGCATCAACTTTGTTTTTCTACGTATCTTCGGTCTTCTCATGTATAGCTAAAAAACTATTCTATTTTTTTTATCTCTTTGTCCTCTTGAGATGATTTTTATTTAGGAAACTCCAAAATTAAATAGCTGTGTAGAAAACATGACACTATAAATTAAACAATTATATAGAAAAAGAAACTGAAAAAAATTATTCAATGATTGATTTTATAACATAAATAAAAACTCTACAAATAAGACAATATTTAAGAAAATGAAGAGTTAACATAAATATTCGCTTAAATTTAAAAGTTATAATCAAGTAAAAAAAAATTAAGATGAAAAGAAATCACCTTTTATTATATATGATCGAAATCATCATATATCATGTAAATCAAGCAACAAACATCACAAAAATAGGATAAAATCATTAGAAAATAGACAAAAATCCATACAATTCAAAACATGCAAAATCATGGTACACAACAAATGATGATGGAAAATGATATTTAGAGCTGAATGTATATGAAAATGAAAGAAAGTAAATTAAAAGATGAATCGATCAAATACTTGATACAAAATAAAGTAGAAAGTGTTTGGAATCAGCACAACACCAAAAACAACAGTCAACTTGAGACAAAATAAAAAATGAGGATAAACACTTTAGATGAACAAAAATGTTGTAAATGAGATGAAAAATACTCCATATATAAAAGAGCAATTTATAAGGAATTGTAGGACGTATGAATTTTGAAAGAAATTTGGAATACATCATTACGAAATTTACGGTATATAACAAATTTTGTATTGACAATATTGATTAGTTAGGTCATGAATGTGATTTGATCAGACAATAATGAAAATTATATAACCGAATTTTGTAGGTATCTATATATGAATATTCTAATTTTAATTATATTGACCAGATTATGATTATGCATTTTTATGTTATAATTGATGGGTTGATTTTACTATAAATATTATTTTTTTTCAAGGTGAATATAGATGTTTTTAATTACTGTACACGTGGCGTATTGTGAGGTGATTTGTATTTAATGTCAATTTTTAAAGTTTTTTTTACACGTGTCAACCTCTGGTGTGTTTGTTTTTTATATTTTTTCTTTTATATATAAGAATTTTATAATGGGTTTTTACACGTGTCAACCTGTGTTGTGTTTACTTTTCATGCTTCTCCTTTTATTTATAAGAAGATTCATAAGAATATGTGTAGATATAAATGGTAGCAGTTCAATGATTTTAAATATTGATTTTTGTATAGACAATTCTTAACTCAAACTTGACAGAATACCACGGATTGAAAAAACACGACATTTACGACAATATTTTTCTTTGTAAGGTTTCTTATATTGAAAGAGTTTATATTAAGAGGCAAAAACGCGATGATACGGATTTTATATATGAGGTTAATTTTATTCCAGCCTTAGACTAGAGCAACATGCTCTAGACCACCCCTTACACTTCTCCACGTGGACACTTGTTTAATTAACAATTTCATAGCCAAAACCTCAGCTCCTTCCATCAACTTTTATGCCAAAACGTTAGTTGTTACGTGAGAAAGAGATGCTCATTCAAATTGAAAACATGATAATATATTTTATTGTTATTTAATTTATATTTGATGTAAAAAATTAATTATAAAAATATGATACCTCAGATTGTAAGTCTTGTTTGTACTTTGTGTGACCTTTAGCCATAACTCTTTCTTCTCCCAATCAGAGATTGAAATTACAATGGAGGTTCATGCTGTTGAGCAAAAAACTGGAATAGAATTCGTTTCAGATGATCATGCTTTTGAATTCTACAAAACTTATGGTCGAAGGCTAGGATTTAGCGTCAGAAAACAATAGGTCAAAAGAGCAGCAGGAGGAAACATCAAAGAACGAACTTTTTGTTGTTCGAAAGGATGTGAAAGAAGAAAATATAAGCAACGTGAAAATATGAATTTTAATAACCCAATAATAAGAGTGGGTTGTCCTGCAAAAATGATTTGTAAGCTTCAAAGCAACGGAAAATTTAGACCTTTTGAGTTGACAAGTAGGAGGAAAAGAGCATCTCGGATTCCTAGACACAGATTACAAAAATTATACTCATACTAAACGAAACATACTAATGTAGAAAGGAGATGAGCGAGCGGTAATGGAGTACTTCCAGAATATGAAACCGAGAGACCCTTCTTTTTTTTACGAGATTCAAATGGATGATGATAATTTTATCATGAATATATTTTGGGCTAATTCCAAGTCCTTGGTTAATAATATATTGTACAGTAAATCAATTTCTAACTACTTTGATCATTTTAGAATGATCCTAATTAAGTCAAACATGTCGAAGATAACTACAATGGATTCTTTCATTCCTCCAAATGATGATCAAGTTATTACTGGTAATGCATGGCCAGATGGTTATTTTACTCTATTGTTGCAGATATGTAGTTGAGTTTTTAATCAATAAGTTATTCTTTTGTATTTGATCGTTCATTTTATTATTTGATATCGTTATCGTCTCATTCACAATATTAGGAATTAAACGTGACCAAACAACTAGACTATTCCAATATATTATCTTTTTCTAGAATTACACTTTGTTGCAGGTGAGTTCAACTCCAAATTGGTCTATTCCGAGCCGAATAAGTGAGCTGAATATCGAATATGATACTATTGGTGAGATGAATTTTGAAAATGCTTAACATGATAGAAGCTCTGGATAGCTTCATTTGAAATCTTATACTATTTTTACAAGCTTTTAGTTTGCATAACAATTAAAAATACGTATTTATACTTTTTTCCATTATTTTTTTGTCAACTTGAAGCTTGCAGTACAAGAATAAAATATGAAGTTTTCGATTTCCTTTAATTTTTGTTATTAACTTCAATCAATTGATTACAAGAATATCTAATTTAACCTATCCATGTGAGCAAGTGCAGGCCTTGATTTATATTGGAGGATGGACAAGCCGACAGGCTTGTATTTATTTTGGTGACGTGATAGTGAAGCAAAGTTGATAAAGGACTGGGCAAGTATATGGCTGAAAAAATATTGGTTTTTGCTTTACTAGAAAGGGACGAAATGAATTTAAAATTAATACTTAATAATAAAATGCTAACATAATAGTTAGACAAAACTTATTACGAGTTAAAAAATATTCCTTTAATGGAAATTGAAGGAAACATCTAATGTTTTGGCTATGAAATTGCTTATTAAACAAGTATCCACGTGGCGAATTGTAATTAGTGGTATGGAACATGTTGGTCCAGTCTAAGGCTGGAGCAAAATTAACCTCTTTGTATATATAAATGAAAATTATACCTATTTATTATCCAACGTACTTCCAACAATTCCCAACATTCACATACACAATTCAGGATTGTATTTAGGTTAACAAATAGTTGATTATATAAAGCTTATTGGATGGAAGATATCGAGATTATGTTATAAACATTTTAACTGAAATTGAAGATGATAGCTTTCAGGATCGTGGACGTGTTTCAGTTAAAGGAATTATGCCAGCCATTAAGAATGTATTATTAATATGGTGGCATTAATTCGATAATTGATACAAAATTTTTTGAACATTATATCAATCAATTTTATCGCGGAACATTAATAGTTGGCTTGACACCATATCAATCAATCATGATTTTAACTAAAATTGAAGATGATAGCTTTCAAGATCGTGGACATGTTTCGGTTAAAGGAATTATGCTGGCCATTAAGAATGTTTTATTAATACGGTGATATAATTCGATAATCGATACAAATTTTTTTTGAACATTAGATCAATCAATTGTATCGCACAACATTAATAGTTGGCTTCACACCATATACATATAAATAAATTTGGAGAATGGTTCCTCTGGTTAATATGTCTAGTTGACAGAATATATCCCAACCAGAGCTTACCTAAACTTCAATGCTATATCGACGTCCTTGCCGACGACAATGCCATAGAAGTTCATATTCTGCAAAGATGTCACTTACTTTACCGATAAGTGTAATATTTTGAGGGTGATCCGGAAGAAAACAATCCTTCATAAATGTATGTGGAAGATGCTTGACATGAAAAAAAAAATGATCGATGTTAGTTCAATTGAGTTGAAAATATATGATTTTTAAAATCAAAACGTGAGGAAATCATATTTTACAATTCTTGTTAGTTCAGACGCTTGTGTTCGGATGAGCACCATGTTGAAAAATATCTCTTTTGGTTCTTCCTCCATATGGGTGGCAAAGATATGCAGCTTATTTTGGAGGTAAAGTGATGAGAAAGGAACCACAATGGATTATGCATTGAGTGTAAATTAAGTAGTGGGATAAATTAAATATTAACATCTTATATTCAGTGGGAGTTAAGTTATTAAATTTATAAAGTCAAAGATACATAAATTAATGGTTATGAATTTTCCTTAATTGTGTTTCCAAACCAGAACTCATTAAAATTTCTTTGCGAAGTTCGTAAGATATATTAATGTGTAATTATGCCTTATCTACAAGAATACTGGATTTTTATATTATTATTAAGTTTAGGAAATAAAAGATGTTTTCTTGCATACTAGGAAACTTATAAAATTGTTTGTATGAGCTATTGTCGGAATAACTATCCAAAAGATTCATACCAGTTAAAACGGTAGAAACAAACAAATAAATTTATATTATTATAAATCAATTTAATTTATTGCAAACTCAATCTAATTGTATTTATAAGTTATTTCGATACGAAAGAACAGCAGTAGAGTATTCCATTACTCAGTTAAATTCAAGCTCTCTAAAACTTCTTTAAAGGTCAACCCTAAGGTCACGGGTTGAGGCGCTCGCATTTCCAACCTCATGTGGGTTTAGTGTGAGGCCCATTAGTACCTTCTATCATCCGTACAATTTGGATCCTAATCATGTCTCATAATTTGAACTTGTTTAATTCCGAAAAAATATATATTTTGTAAGAATCTATAAGCTATATGCTTAATGAGATTTCAATAATCATTTGTCAACACCTTAAACTATTTCAATTTTCAATTTTTGATAACATATTCAATATTCACAGAATATTTTAACACAAGATGAACCCAACAGTGAAAATCAATAACGGATCAAGTTACGATAACTAGTCGTAACGATCCTCCCCACGTATGTGAGAACCTATACCAGGAACTCGATCCTACTAGATGATGGGTAACAGTCATAGTAAAGCGTACAGTCTGATCAGAGGTATCGACCGTCCGTATTCGACCTTTCAATAAATATCACTTGAGTTGAACTTAGGCAACTGTCAACAAGTGATGGAATTTTTTTATGGGTTGTTATACAATTTTATTTCAATAAAACAAAATTTGCTTTAATTCATTTGAAGAATATTTTCTCCAATTTCTATATCAAATTCATATTTATATGTATAATATTATGTCGTATGAAAATTATTTAAAACAATAAATAGACTTATACGACGTAGTATATATTTGGCAAATATTTAAATTATCACATAATGTAAAATAACTCACCTCGAAATAATCGTATGCACGATTTTACATCAACAAGTCTAACGCCTGTTAGAATTATCGAAATTATTCAATCATCTAATTAAGTACTTCGTAGAAATATTACTCATACTAAGACAGTCGCTCTCGTATTTTACGACGGTATTTTATCGATTAATCATTTTTAAATGTAACTTTTAAGACAATTAATTCATCAAAAATATTTTCCTATATAAAAAATATTTAATAAAATCAAATAATGATTCTGGTTACTCCAAAATAATTTATTATTATTATTACACATTTATTTTAAACAAATACCTACTTCAATTTATTAATTGACCAATATATAAATTAAAATCATTTAAATAAATCATTATTTAAGATTTATTGAATATGATTACTAAATTATAAAGTTTTTACATAATCAGGTCTGGAATATTAATATTAACCTATGGTAAAAAATTCATAGGTTTGGAATGAGTAAAAATGATTTTATTAGGTTCGACAGATAAAAATATCCATTTTAGGGTTTCAGTTTAGGGTGGAATACTGGTTTTGGCCCTGAACCGAATTGATTCGAAATGAACCGAAGTGAACCGATTTGAAAAGTAAGAAATGACGGTTTAACAATTGACTAATATTTGACCGAATAAAATAACGTTGGTAATCTTGTAAATAATTTTAAAATACAAGGGTAAAACAATCTTTTAACATAATGAACCGGTTTAACCTAGGTATAAAAATGATTGAACCTGCTGATTCAATAATTTCTCTTCTTCTTCTTCCTTCGTTTCACAATCGTCTCTTGACTTCTCCTCTCGATGATTTCGTCGTCGTGTCGAATCCGTCCCAAAATCTGGCGATTCTGGTCGGGTTCGACGGCGGACAAGACGCTGATCACGTTTCCACGGTTAGTTTTCGTTGATTTCGTTTATTTTATCTTTAATTTTGATTTTAGGGTTTCGATCACATGAACAAATTTTGGGGTTTTGTTCCAATTCTTTAATATGTTATTACACAATGAATTCTAAGGTTCCTAACGTAGTTTTTTTTATTTTAATTCGACGTTAAATTTGGCTTGAAAATTTACCTCAAAATTTCTATTTGTTTTCCGAAGTCCAATTCGACGTTTATTTTATCTTCTAGAACAAGCTGGGAATCGGTCAGATTTGGCTGAGTTGACTCGACCAGTCACTGAGTTGACTCGATTGGGTTGGCTCAGTGAGCCGACTCGGTTGAACACAGCAGACAAGTTTCTTTCTCCCTAATTTTTCCTTACTGCTAAATTTATTTCTTATTAGGATTTCGATTTTGATAGTATTAGCTAAATTTGCAAAGTTTGAATTTGTACATTACTGGCAATTGCACAGTTTGGATTAATGTTATACCTGATAGGATTTGCAGCTTCGAATTTGATTACTGGTTGTTTGATTTCAATGCTTGGATGGTTGTTTTGATCTCTGCCCAAATGTCCTGTTATTGGTGAAAGTTGAGTGTTTGATTTTTCCTGTAAGTTTTCTGTCATATGTTGAATGAATAACAACAAGGTCTCTCTGATTTTTATTACCTTGTAGGCTGTCGATTTGGAGAGGTTTGGTGGCATTTTTCTTCCGACAAGAGTTGAAAATTCATTACAGTAGAGTGAATTGTAGAGTTGGCTAGAAGAAGATGTCTGATATAGGTTGTGGGGCTTGGTAGGTGGTGGTGGACTTTATTGTGCATTGACAAGGAGTTGTTGTTAGTTAAAGTGTTGTCAGAGTAGTGTTGAAATGGTGTAATGGCTATCCGGTCAAAGACTTTGAAATTCCTAAGTCTATATTTATATTTAAATTATAAATCTCATTTCAATTTTGTATAATAGTGTCGTAGAATAAGGTTCTAAAGTGTGATGTTTGTGGAGTGTAAGTGGTAATGTCAATTTATGTAATATATATTCTAAATGTATGTAGTTCAAACTTTAATATTTGTATTTGGACATTATTAGTTATTTGATAATAACATTATTTATAATTTTTAGATTTTTTTTCTTTTTTGTTTAATGAATGTCCTTGACATTTAATACCATTTTTTTCAACATTCCCTTTATTAGATTCGCATCTACGCTCGACTCGATTCAAAATAATCGAAAAGAAAATTTATCACTCCTCTAACTCGTATCAATAGAAAAATCAACTTAATAATTTATTTACGCGACCACTTGGCTCAATTTCAATTAGAAAATAAACGTGGGTCGCGGTCGTTACAATTTCTTCCCTCCTTAGAAATTTGCATCCTCGAAAATTAGATAAACTTAATGGTATGAGATGTGAATACTAGATTATAACTTGTTTCATATTCTTTTATCTCATAATTTGTGACCATGACTTTCTCATAAAATGAGTCTTTTCAAACTAATCTTATTAGGAGGAAACAATATTACTTATTATAGTACTCAAATACATGATATTTAGTCATATTATGACAACTGTCATTTTCAATTTATGATCCTATCATTTACTCTCTACTATATTTCATTCTATTAGAATTTGCTGAGTCGGCACTATTTTATTGATTTTTAAAACTTATGCTATGACGTAGCATCACTTCTTAATCAAAGAAGCGTCGTTGATCTAATTATTCATTGAAATTTCAACAATTCATTTATCGCAATAGAGATTATTTATAATCTCTTCTAAAATTATATATTACTAGATCTTTTAATCTTAAAATAATCGATTCAAATTAAATGTCTATCTCATAAATATAAACTACTATAACTCATGGATCCTAGTACTTGATCGACTAATGATTTACCTTTCTTATGCCAATAATGATTATTATATAGGTTAGATTTTTTATCAAATCTAATAAAAAAACTTATTCCACTTTATTACTTAGTAGACATTTAGTCAACTATCAACATTACTTTTAAGTTTAATTATAGTATTCTAAAATATAGAACTTATACTTTATATTTTTGATTTCATAAATGATCTATTTACTATTATGGATCATTCTTCTAGATCTTGTTGAAACAAACGAATTTTAAAAATTATGATATTTTAGACAAATTTTCCATCACAACTTTATACAAGTATAATGTATTTAGACACTATTCTTCCATTAAATCCAGTTCAAATTGGAGAATACAATAATTCAATTATCTCATCACTTATAACCCACTCTAGAGAGGTTATTTAATATAAAATAACCCACTCTAGAGAGGTTATTTAATATCAATTCTGTTATTTAATAAATTTCTTCTAGTTGGTCATCTATCTCATGACTGTGAGTTATGATTTTCAAATGTAGACCAAAATACCTTCTACCATTTACTATTTTAGAAATTTGACTTAACTCATGTTTTAACTTAATTATAAATTATGCTACATGGATGTTTATCCAATGCATACTCTATACTCTAATATTAAAAATATGAACTCTTTTGAATTCTGAGTTATAAGACTAAACATACAAGTTCTATCTTATTTATCGAGGTTCTAGAATTATCTCAAATTTTAACCACTTGATTCAGTAGTCGAGGTTAACTGACATTTTTTTTTAATACGAACTTACATGTGATCTATATAATGCATTGCTACATGATCATAAGTTTAACTGCCATTTACTATTAGAAAATTTATTAAAATTCTCATACGTCTACCATGTGATCTTAACCTTATAATTATTCATGCATCATTTTATAAATTCAATTGTAATTTCCCTATAAAAGTTGTATTCTTTTAATTTCAATTAACAACTACTATGCCCCGATAACATACTTTATTTACTCCTCTAAAGACATATCTTAATTTCTGACACTAATTCATTGATATTTCGATCCTTTTAATATATGCAACACCATGCTGATATTCCTATAATGAGTTATTTAATATACAATACTTCATTTTGACATTTAGTTCACTTATTAATTATGATCACAAATCAGATAATTGCTTCGACTATCAATATCTCTTCTAAGTAATAGATTATCTAATTAATATTCTTTTAGGAGAATTTTACTAGACTCTGAAAGAATCAAATTTATAAAATTTATCATGACTATACAACACTTAACCAAGACATTCTACTTATCGAGATCTTAATTTTACATTTTTATTTTAGTAGATTAAATCTAATATAATTTATCTTATGTAAAAATATACTCCCGAATCTAAAGCAATTTCACTTAGTTTTAAATTTCCTTTCTACTTCTCTCTATTATTATTCTTGAACTTGACGATCTCTCTAGAAATAATCTTCTATGTTTCTTGTAATAAATCATATCTAACATAAACTGTGTCGTCTAGACGATTGATTGTATTGTCAATTTTACTGTCAAGTCACTACTATGAACTTATATGAATAAAATTCTACATAAATTCTCTAACTGCATAGATTTTCCTTTGACAAGATTTGTAATGGTCCACATTTCTAGAAAAATATTAATTTTAGTTCGCTACTAATTTATCAATTATTCTTCTAATTATTTATTCTAAAATACTCTATAGGTATTAATTTATCATTACGTTAACTACCACACAACTTACCATACAAGTGTCCTTTCTTCTCTTATTATTATTTCTTGTTTTAGACTTATCCACACATATTGATTTAACCATTCATGGTCTTATATCTATTTAATTTTTCATTCATATTATACTCATTTACTTATTCAATACAACTTTCTAAGTTTGATAACATTTAGCATCTTCTCTTACTTTTATTTTAATCCACTATTATTTCCCTGACATACAAATCTCATCTAATTAATCACCTAAAATTCATATTCGAAAATATTCACTTAGTCATAATTCACCTGATTGATATCTTTATTTCAATTACTTTCTCTTATGTCTGCTTAATGTAGAAATAATAATTTTTAGTACAGAAAATGGTCTCAAAAATAATTTTTTATACAGTCTTCTAAAGGTTACTTATCTGAATTCCAGTGGCACTAAGAGTGTACTTACTTTACTCCCTTATCATTTTATTATATTTATTATTTATTCTAAATCTTTTAAATTTATGCTATAACCTGTTTAATTTTTCCATCTATAAAAATAATTTAGATCTATATTTAAATTATTTCTAATTCCTCCCTTATTATTTCTCAAATACAATTCATTTCAAAGGAGATATTATTACTTCCTAATTAAATCTCCCACAATTTAACTTATATAAATTCATGTTTATGACTCTCATTTTTCTTAATGCGATTTTAGTTCTAAAACACTTTATTTTAAACCTTATATCAATTGGATTTTATCCGTTCTACTAATATAAACAATTACTTATTAAGGAAAAAATTATTTTTAAATATATTATTGACTCTCTCTATTTGCAGTCTAATATTATCTATAATATTGTTAATCCTACATAATGAAACAACTATCCATTATTTGATTTTCTAGTGAAATTATTATTCAAATTAAGAATGGCTTTACTCAAATTATTAGTGTATTTGACACTTACTCTAAATGATTGACTCACTTAAACCTATTTCTTAGTCTTAAATCAAATAAAATGACTCTCTATTACTCTCTTGCAAGAGTTTCTTAATAAATTATTATGTGATATGCTAATCACTTTCTTACCATATTTCTAATTGGCGTTATTGCTCTTGACTTTTTAGTTAACTCCATTGATCACTTTTTAACTATTCAAATGAGCCTTAAGGCATGTTTTACAACTCTCTGTTGACTCAACTCTTAAATTAATAATTACCATCTATATTATTAACATCTACTTATTTGGAATATGTCTTATAATATCTAAGGACATATCTAATTACAACTCTTATTTATCTCTTTAATAAACTTACAATCTTAATATGTTTTAAATGCATAATTAAGTCTCATTGACCTCGTCTAAATGCATACATATTTCTTCTTGATTTTATTTTCTCTTTTGAAAATTATATCACTAATTAATGTGAAGATCTTTTAAGTTTTCGATCATAACTTTACTTTTATTCAATGAAAAATTTCCTAATCAATTTAGACTTATCCTACAGGTGTGTCCAAACTATTTTGGTTTCTTCTTCTATCAAGAAGTTTATAATAGGATATTATGACACTCTAGTTTATTTGATTAACATATCTCTTATCTTATTCTTCATTCATAATGGAAATTATTATTTTATTGATAATCTCGACTAGCTCGGAAAACGTAAGGATATCTTAGTTGGCTACTTCGCTAAGCTGAATTCTTCATTCCTCACGAATATAGCTCGATCGATCATGACTTAATTTGATTAACTTCTCATGGATTAGTTATGAACTCGTCTTTTCAAAACTTTAAACAAAAATTCTTTATAAAAATTTTATAAAAATATTTTATTCAAATTGACTCTCGAATTGATTACTGAGAAAGAAAATTTTGCGTGATCACGACTTTTGGAATTTTATTTTATCCAAAGTCCGTCATCTTATCAATACATGATTTATTGATTCGTCTTTTATCTTTCACTTCCATCTTTCTTATTCGTGTTTTTTGAATTTAAATTTCGAGATTTTTCACGTTATAGAATGTAAAATAATATCGTTCATCGCTTCAGTCATAAGACTTTTAAGTTCGATCGTCTATTTATTTAACAATTTATCTCTTTCACTCAATCTATGCTATCAGGTTACTTTTGGAGGCATAACTGTAACGTATTATCATTTTTCCTATAATCCCTAAGGGTAGTTTAAGATATGTAACCTATGCTCAGATACCAACTTGTGGCGCCCGCATTTAGACCCCTCATATGGGTCTAGTGTGGAGCTCGTTGGTACCCTCTATCGTCTGCGAAATTTGGGCCCTAGCCATACCTCATAACCTGAACCTGCTTAACCTGGAGAAAACATATATTTTGTAGAAATCTGTAAGCTATATGCTTAGTGAGGTTTTCAATAATCATTTTTCAACACTTAAAACTATTTCAATTTTCAATTTTTGATGACATATTCAATATTCACAGAATATTTTAACACAATATGAACCCAACAGTGAAAATCAATAAAGCGTACAGTCTGATCAGAGGTATCGACCGTCCGTATTCGACCTTTCAATAAATATCACTTGAGTTGAACTTAGGCAACCGTCAACAAGTGATGGAATTTTTTTATGGGTTGTTATACAATTTTATTTCAATAAAGCAAAATTTGCTTTAATTCATTTGAAGAATATTTTCTCCAGTTTTTATATCAAATTCATATTTATATGTATAATACTATGTCGTATGAAAATTATTTAAAAAAATAAATAGATTTATAGGACGTAGTATATATTTGGCAAATATTTAAATTATCACATAATGTAAAATAACTCACCTCGAAATAATCGTATGCGCGATTTTACATCAACAAGTCTAACGACTTGCTAGAATTATCGAAATTAATCAATCATCTAATTAAATACTTAATAGAAATATTACTCGTACTAAGACGGTCGCTCTCGTATTCTACGACGATATTTTATCGATTAATCTTTGTTAAATGTAACTTTTAAGACAATTAATTCATCAAAAATATTTTCCTATATGAAAAATATTTAATAAAATCAAATAATGATTCTGGTTAATTCAAATAATTTATTATTATTTTTACACATTTATTTTAAACAAATACCTACTTCAGTTTATTAAGTGACCAATTATATACATTAAAATCATTTAAATAAACCATAATTTAAGATTTATTAAATATGATTATTAAATTATAAATTTTTTACATAATCAGGTCTGAAATATTAATATTAACCTATGCTAAAAATTTCATAGGTTTGGAATGAGTAAAAATGATTATAATAGGTTCGGCAGATAAAAATATCCATTTTAGGGTTTTGGTTTAGGGTCGGAATACTGGTTTTGGCCCTGAACCGAATTGATTCGAAATGAACCGAAGTGAACCGATTTGAAAAGTAAGAAATCATGGTTTAACCATTGACTAATATTTGACCGAATAAAATAACGTTGGTAATCTTGTAAATATTTAAAAATACAAGTGTAAAACAATCCTTTTACACATTGAACCGGTTTAACCTACGTATAGAAAGGATTGAACCTGCTGGTTCAATAATTTCTCTTCTTCTTCTTCCTCCGTTTCACGATCGTCTCTCGACTTCTCCTCTCGGTGATTTCGTCGCCGTGTCGAATCCGTTCCAGAATCAGGTTCGACGGCGGACAAGACGCTGATCACGTTTCCACAGTTAGTTTTCGTTGATTTCGTTTATTTTATCTTTAATTTCGATTTTAGGGTTTTGGTCACATGAAAATTTTTGGGATTTTGTTCCGATTCTTTAATATGTTATTATACAATGAATTCTAAGCTTCCTAATGTAGTTTTTTTTTTTCATTTTAATTCGACATTAAATTTGGCTTGAAAATTTACCTCAAATCATTTTATCGCTTACTTTTAGAACCATTATCCTAAGTTTCATATCAATACCAATCTTTTCAAACTTATTTTCAGCAAAAGCTATGACTTTTTGTCATACATGTAGTAAAATAAATAAATTTAAAAGCTTGATAATGCCACAAAAATACTCATTTGGGATTTCAACAATACAATTCTATAATTTGTATACTAAACAATATTTTTGAACCTTTTGATATATAAGAATACTTTTATAAGCCTACTAACAAAGATTTTACAACCACCCAAAGAAGAGATCAAAATATAAACGGCTAACAAAGATCTTGTGCAAGCTTACTACATTCTTGGCATGTTTTGAAAGATCGTTGATATCAACCATATCAATGCTGGTTAGTATCTGAGTTGGCAGGATAATCCCGACAAATTATGAAAAAATTACTTCTTAGTATGCACCAAGACAATTTTAAGTTCAACATCATATATATATATATATAAAGAAAAAAGGACATTTATCATAAAGAGATAATGAAAAAACATGAAAATCTAAAGTTCAACAAATGTTATCTCCTCACTTCCTCTAATTTTGGAATAAATCACTTTATCACTTACTTTCACAACCATTTTCATAAGTTTCATATCAATGCCAATCTTTTCAAACTTATCTTCAGGAAAAGCTGCGACTTTTTTGTCATACTTGTAGTAAAACAAATAAATAATTAGAAGTTTAATAATGCCATAAAAATATCTATCTCGAATTTATACAATAGAATTCTACAATTTGTATTCCAAACTACATTTTTGAACCTTTTTGTATTCATGAATACTCTTTAGTTGACTAGATGATAATATAAAATCCTAGCAAAGATCTTGTACAAAAATAATTTAGTTGACTAGATGATAATGTTTATTTTGAGTCTTTTACTAGGATTTTGAAAGGAAGATACGTTTGCGTATTAAGAGTATCGGGTAAGGGGTCTTAGGGGTTTGGTTTAGAGAGGTAGTTTTCAATATAATCCAAGTAGATCAGTATATTTTATAAAATATATCCATGGCCCTCATAGTTTTCCCAAATTTAAATTTTGGTCCCTATTATCTATATTTACTTTTAAAACCCCTATAATTAAGAAATCTTCATTTTAATTTTTCTTCATAAAATTAATCAATCCTAATACTTTCTAACATTAAAACTCAGCATAAAATCACATATAATAATTCATATACACACATACATATATATTTAAATTATGAAATCAATCAATCATTTAAATGAGAAGGAAATTTTAAGTATGTATTTCGTGCATGAGTGTAGTGCAACTAACGTGTGTCATAAATAGACTTTAAATTTCTAATTCTATGACACGGGTGTGACAATTCTTCCCCCTTAAAGAAATTTTGTCCTCAAAGTATAATATTTTTATAAAGATCCATATTTAATCAATCGTTCGATGTAGTCTTATTAGTCACATTGCTGCTTGTGAGCAAATCAACTAGCATAAAGTTTCATACGGCTAATATTTCTTCAATTTAATTAGAAAAATACTTAAATATAATGCATGAGCCTAATGTAAATCTATTTTAATGGGACTATATTAAAGAATTTTACCCGTACCTTCATCGAGATTTGCTTGTTCAACCTGGTCCTTCCTAGCAGAAAGATGTGAATGGCCTCTCTGTTGACCTCCTGCACCTGCTTGAGTTGCACTACATTTTCTTCCTTGCCATATAAGCAATTAAGAGTAAGGGGTGTGAATATGAAAAATTGAGATGCATCTAAAATTTTTCATTTCATGAATCCACCAACCAAAATTTAATACACTTTATATGAACATCACCCGCCAAATATATACCCTATTTTATGTCTTCTGATCGTATACTTGTTTCCTAATATTGATATAATTCAGTTGTTCTTGTGATTAGCAACTGCCAATAGTCGGTTTGATGGAACTGAGAAGAGCGTTACCTCTAAGTTGCGTGCAGTGTTCCTTGGCGTCGGCCAGAGCGCAGACGATTACATCAGCTAAGTCGATGTGGTGTGCTTCTTGCATGATATTCACTACATTGTCCAGAGTCTTCCCTGGGATAACCTTCATCAATACTTGCACCATATTCCCATTTATTGAAGTTGTCATTGTGTAACATTATCCGATAAGGTGGAGACATCTTCCTTGATTTCCTAAGCAAGTAAGAAAAACACGAGCCTTGAATTTCCAGAATGAGATTTCAAAATCCGAAAAAATTATAACAGCTGCTCAAGGATTTTAGCAAGAATATGATATCAGTCTTCAGTTTTAAAACCTCAGAATTCATCCCTATTGTACTTTTCCTAAAATAAAATGATTAACTGATGCATTGTCCCCAAAACGTCATTGAAACTATATATGTAACCCTATCAATGTCATTCCATCACATTATACAATTCAGGAACATTAAACAAGGCAAACAATTTCAACATTTTCACGCAAGTTCAACATCTAAGAGATGATAGAAGAAGCCATATGATATTATAAAAGAAAAAATTTCATTTTCATTGATTTTCTCTCATGGTTAGATATAATTATACACCATATTCAATTGATCAAGGAAATGAAAACCCTTAAAAGCAAATAACTAAACACTTGACACTAAATATCTAAAAGTAAATAATTATTCCATAAACTTAAACTATACATGATTAGACATGATTGTTAATTTATACCAAATAAACCATACACTTAATATAAAATTTGAATATATATATATATACTGTATATATAAAGTTCTAAATATGTGTGACATCGAAAAAGAAGGATTTTTGAGTATGATACCTCAATCAAACTCAGATTCACGTGCTTGATAATAACATGGATGCATATAAAGTTGACACGTGGTAATAATGGATTATATGAGCAAATATTTGTTGTGATGATGACCGGTGAACCTTCACCTTGAAAACATGCGACAAGAAAATGTCATGTGAACAAATAAAAAATTGACTACGTGAAACAAGGTTGACCAACCCTATTTGGCTCGTATAAAATCGGATGAATGCCGGTTTAAAATTTTCTAGAAACGGCCCAAGATGGTTTTGACTCTATGTGAAAAATAATTTCTAGTAGGCCCAAATTTTATGGGCTTTGAGGATAGCTAGATGTATGGACTTAAGGGTTTTGTGATTGACATGGGAAGTTAGTGCAAATAGCCCATTAGGCTCACTTTAAGTGTAGACCAAACTTAAATATGAAATTTAACTTGAATGATTTTGTCAAGAATATAAAAATGCATACAAGAGTGGTTAGTTTGCCTAATCATTAAATATGTGTCATATGAAATGTAGTACTATGTGAAAAGTGAAAACTTCTTGCCATTAATTGTCATACAAGATGCGAATAAGGTTGCGCATTTTCTTATACAGTGATGCACTTATAATTTAATTTTTCTTATTTTATAGACTGATTGGTCATTGATAACATTATTGTTGGTACATAATGAAATTTCATCGCCAACTACTTAGAGAAATAATTGTCGTGCACAAGATGTTATTACGGTCAAACTTTGGCATTAATGTCGTTAAACGTCAACAAACAAGACAATAGTTGCCGCTTAATATTCCATTTCGAAATTACAAACAAAAAGTACATACCAAAATGATCCCAAAATGAATTTGACTAATGTGCTGTGACGAGTAAAGAGTTAAAAGTGGAGTTTTAAATACTCATTCTCAAAGGCTTCAAAATTACATTTCCTAAAATAAAACTATGTAAAAATTATGAAGAAGCTATTAGAGGAAAAAATAGAACCTTGACTTGTAAAAACTATCCAAATGTAAAGCATTAACAACTAAAATTTATTAGTTTTAAAAATAGGGTCATTATTAGTTTTGAAAGGCATGGATTAACAATTTATGCAAATAAAACATAATTTATCTATTATGAAAAAACTTCCTTGAAGACGACATTCGTGATAGTTTTCTTTGGCTTTTCGTCTTTATCAAGTATTAGGATCTTCAGACCTCCACGATTTGTAACCCTGGATATACTTACATACAACTAACCATGGGTGAAAACAGGTTTCTTCATATATATGCCAACATGATTTAGCAATTGTCCTTGACTCTTATTTATTGACATTGTAAAAGCTATTGCTATCAGGAACTGTCTTCATTGAAATTTGAACGACAACCTTGAATCGGACAGGGATAGATTCATTCGTGCGATCAATATCCTTTTTCCAACACCCGGACCCTGCATAATCGCTGCCTCCAACACGCGTTTTCCAATTCGTGTCAAAAGAATCTTCATCCTATTGCACATGCTATTTGAATGGTATGTGTTTCAGAGCAACATTACTAGAATACCAACCTTGAGCTTCAATTCAGGGATTGGTAACCCAGAGCACCTAATGGAGTTCAAGAATTATGTGGAGTGTAGCTTTGCAAAGATGTATGATTGTTAACCGACTTTAACAATGAATCTGAGTTATAACAGATTTGCTCATCATTATGATTCCTTGAAGTTATGTATTCATTGACCTCTTCTACCACTTCCAAAATGGATGCTAGTATGGCTCTTCCGGTCAAATATTTTAGGTCTAACAAATTATTAAGGAAGTGCAAATAGGTTGAATCAACAATAGAACGGAGTGGATATTGTAAATTCAATATCAACAAATATTCGGGTATGTCTATCTCTGCAACACCATCATTTTCACCATCGATGTTTCCATTGCCAATACTTAAGATCCATTCTGTAAATTTCTTTTAACTTATGTTGTTTAGTGTTTTCAGCTTGAAGCCTCATGTTTTTTGTCAGTTTCAACATCCATTACATAACAATATGATTTCACATTTCATGGATGAGCGGGAAATTCTAGATCATTGATAGGAGTGATTGTGATTTCTTTTTCAATATTAATTTTGTGTTCATTTCTTGAAATCTTTACTCCATTACTTTCGACGACATTCACTCCAACAATGAAATCATTGAAATTGTTGTTTTCCCTTCTTTGACCTTTGTCCTTACGCTCATATTAATAGGATTGTGGGTACTTGCCCAGATAGTTGTACCTTTAGTAAAGAAATCAAACACCAAACATGTAAGATTAATATATACGTATAGAAATAGTGATCAACATGTGGTTAGATAGAAAATAGCAATTACCTCGCATGTGAGAGCATCATTTCAAAACTCATCGGAAATTTTTGGGCACCACACATTGGCTCTCAAACTCTCAGCACTCTGACATTCACAGACTAATCTTTCTTTGTATAATTCAGATTTTTGAGAAGTTCAGCTTGTCTAGACATAGTCACGTGTCTCTAAAATAAGAATATGAATTAAAACTATGATATAGAAGGATAATGGAATGTGTAAGATGGACATATTAGATGAAATGTATATTTGTAGTTGGAGACAGTAAAATCAGAAATTTTGACATGTAGTTAATTCCACTAAACTGATAGATAATCCGATTCACAAAATATTATTTTCTCCTTAATGATGAATAAGAGATATAATAACATGGCAAGTTTGACTGATTTTTATATGAAAACATATAATTTTGTATTTCTATGCATTATTACGAAGATAATGATGAATAAATGATATAATAGCATGGCAAGTTTGACTGATTTTTATATAAAAATATGTAATTCATTATTTCTATCCATTATAACGGAGATGTGCATGATTTGTGTGGATGACTCTCAACGTGATTCAAATCCCAAAAATGGTGTTTAAGTCAACTATAAATGGGCAAAAATTTAGTTCTGGTGACATTAATAAATAATATTGTGATATAGGTTAATAATTTGTATTAGGAAGTTCATATTTTTTCATTAATATTAATAATGAGTATGGAAAAACAATTCGTGTAAGGAATTTTCAAAAATTAATAATGAATTTTGTGATATAGGTCAATAATTTACGTTCGAAAATTTATAATTTTGATTTCATAATGAATATGTAGATATAAATTGTGACAGGTCAATGATTTAAATATTGATTTTTGTTATTTTTTCTATAAAAAAATATTGATTTTTAAATAGACAATTCTAAACTCAGAATTGACAGAATACCATAGATTGAAAAAACGTGCAATACCAATATTTTTCTTTTTAAGGTTCTTTATATCGAGGGATTTTATATGGTATGGATTTTATATATGAGGCTAATTTTACTCCAGTCATAGACTGGATGAACATGCTCTAGACCACCCCATACACTTCTCCACGTGGACACTTGTTTAATTAACAATTGAATAGCCAAAACGTTAGTTGTCACGTGAGAAGGAGATGCACATTCAAATTAAAAACATGATAATATATTTTATTCTTATTTTATTTTTTATTTATTAATTTATTTGTAAAAATATGTTCCCTCATATGTTAAGTATTCTTTCTACTTTGTATCACCTATAGCCATAACTCTCTCTTCTCTCGATTAGAGATTGAAATTACAATGGAGGTTCATGCTGTTGAGGTCAAAATTGGATTGGAATGGAATTCAATTCAGATAATCATTCTTTTGAATTCTACAAAACTTACGGTCGAAGGCTAGGATTTAACATTAGGAAACAATGGGTCAAAAAAGCACCAGGGGGAGACATCAAAAAACGAACCTTTTGTTGTTCGAAAAGAATGTGAAAGAAGAAAAGATAAGCGACATGAAAATGTGAAATTTCATCACCCAGTAATAAGGGTGCATTGTCATGCGAAAATGATTGTAAGCTTCAAAAGTAACGGAAAATTTAAAATTTCTTCGTTGAACATAGAGCACAATCACTCGTTTCCCCCTTCACCAACCAACCATTTTCTAAGGTCCGCGAGAAAAATTACCCCTGCCCAAAAGGCTGCAGCGGATGAAGATGCAAGTCGGGGATACCGATTAAATCAACCTTACACCTTTTGAGTAGACAAGTAAGAGGAAAATAGCATCATGAATTCCTAGACACATATTACAAAAATTATATTCATACTAAACGAAAGATGCTAATGTAGAAGGGAGATGGGCGAGAAGTCAAGGAATACTTTCCGAAAATGAAATTAAGAGACTCTTCTTTTTATTTACTAAGAGACCTTTTAATGTCCAGAGACAATCTATCAATAACTAGATGACATAAGCATGTTTATTTACTAATCTAGTCAGGCAATACGTACAGAAAATATTATTGACTAGTAGCTATATTTGTATAGGTTTAAAGAATTTTTTATTAAAAAATCAAGGATTCATGAGCTTACCTCTACGAAACACAACACCAAACGCCATACGAAGCCATATGAATTTTCCGACTTGTGTTCCCTCGAAGCTTTTATCTTCTATTAACTTTTATTTGAATCATGAACTTTGAGATTTAAGGAATTAGATGGTAGTGTTTATTTTGAGACTTTTATTAGGGTTTTGAAAAAAAGATAGGTTTGTGTATTAAGAGTGTCGGGTAAGGGGTCTTAAAAGTTTGGTTCAGAGAAGTAGTTTTTTATTATAATACAAGTAAGCATCTAAACAAATTTATTAAAAAAAAAAGAAGAAGAATTTCCCCAACGATTGATCTTATTTCAAGTAGAAGATTGACCTGTTCCCATAGCATTAACATTAATTGATCCTTTTGTCCATTGCAATTTGTTAGTTGATTTAGAAAATGTGTGTAGAATTGCTCCTTTTAAAGCCACACTATTGTATATTTCTCCCACACCGTGTAAGACATGAATGGTCCAGTTTTGATCATCTGGTATTATTATTTTAGTGTAAAATGACCTCAGCTTAATTTTATATTTTTTCTCCTTCAAGACACTTGAGTTCATTCCACACGCCACGCCACGTATGAGAACATGTCAATGCCATGGGAACAGGTCAATCCTTTACTTGAGTTTTCTTAACATATTCGCTACTGCTTTATCATCCATTCAATCCCTAATCATGATCGGTATTTCCCAGTTCAAGTTCGTAATGCCAAGATTTTAAATCACATTACCAAGGAAATAAGTTTTGTGGCGAGACACCATGGGTAGTTGAGGATATTTACTAAGCTAAATGAGTTCTATATACACCATTCCTTCTCTGTTTCTCAAATATGACGGATAGGTTACTTTGCCATAAACCTATTTTTTCATATATGTAGTGTACATTTTCTCCATTTACACAGTCCCAGACTGGATAATGAGATATTAGGGTAAATGTAAATTTATTTTGTTTCAATCCATGGTCTTTCTGAACTTTTTAGAACTCACAACACTTCTTCACACTTATCCTAAGATAATTTTTTGGCTTCAATGTGCTTGGTGGAAAGCGTTATTCAAAATTTTACTTTTTTTTCCTTACATCCATCAGCTACTTCAGTTTACGAATCTTATAGATAATAAAAAGATTTTTTTAATTTATTCTAATATTATAATTCAATTGAAAATTTTATTGTCAAATCAATATTCGACATATAGCGTTTTATTAACGAATAGTAATTTGATATATATATTTAAAATTTTTGAGTTTAATTAGAAATAAAATTATAATTTTAAGTCAATGATATTATTTTTTTCTTATTTCCTAATTAGGAAATCGAAACACAATAAAAACATAATAATTCCTAATAAAATTCTACCAATTATTTTTTTCTAATATAATAATTTTATTCCAAATAAATTTCCCATATATTATTTAAAAAATTACTCCTAATAAAATTCATATATTTCTTTTTTCCTATTCCTAATTAAAATAGGCACATCTTCTTTTTTCCTACTCAAACGGACATATTATTAAAGCAATTATTCCTAATTAAATTATAATATATATTTTTTTTTTCATTTTTTATAATTTTTTCATTAAACTATTATTTCTCAAAAAACTCATTATATTCTTTTTAATATTAATTAAAATGGGCAAATATTATTTTTCAAATAATAAAAACAACTAAATTATTAGATGCAGTTATAAATTTTATTATGAAATCAAATTTTTGATATATAATTTTTACATTTTTTTTATGTTTATTATTTTTTAAAATAAAATAAATTTTAAATTTAATAGGATTGTAGATTTCGAAATAAAAAAAAAATTATAACTGATATAAAATTAAAATAATTTTTTTTTATATAATATTTACATAAATTTAATAATGTTTAATATAAATAATAATTGTATATTTTCTTATATAATATATATTTAAATTATTAATTTTTGAAGGCATGAACTTTCCAGTTGGGCGGACCCAGTTGTGAATAAAATGAGCAAATCTTAGATTGTCATTAGAATTGTAAATTTGATGATTTTGTAACTGTAATCATGACTTATTATTAATATTACTACAAAATTTGTATGGAAGAATAAAATTATTGATGAACACCTTAAAATTAAACTCTTGCTCCACCATCGAACACTAGCATCGTAGATGCTTTTAGATATTAATACTTTATCATTTAGTCATTTTATTTTTTTTCTAGTACTTTATCATCCTTTATTGAATCTAGAAGTACTTGTATCACTTTATCAATTATCGAATCAGAATCAGAATTTTATTGTGCATTATGGTGTATATCAGCTGTTTGAGCAAATTCGCTACGACTCATTTCCTTAATCTATATTTTTAAAAACCAAAAACAGATCTCAGCAAAAGAAATCTTCTCCTTAGTCCATCTAAATCTGATTTCAATTTGAAATCCATGGCTTTCATGATTAATGAATTATTCAAACGCATTAAGATTAAGATTCGCAATCCCAGTATGATATGGCATCTAAAAGAATTACACTTGTTATGATCATATCAATTGCATACGTAAGATATAAAGCATTATAAGATTCACGTCAGCCATCGCAACTTGTTAATGTTAAGGAATAGTTGAGTTGGTAGTCGCCAACAATTAATTTACTAAATCGTGAAAATCGTGAATGATCAATGAAAGTGGCTACATGTAAAGTAAGGAAAACTATTTAAGCTTTCAAGTTGAGCATAGTTAAATCAATGAACTAACCTAGTTTTCTTTTTCTAATTCCCTAGGACCATGCATGTACATAATCATATCGTTTATGCAATAAATTTAAGATTATAATGTTGCATGAACAACGCAGATGTTTCAATTGTAAGATTTATTACATTTATTATCATCAAAGAAAAAAAAAAAGATTTATTACATTTATATGACCACTTGTATATATACTGTATACTACTACTAATTAGTTAGAACTTTCAACGTGAGTTTTTTCGACTCAAATGCATTGCACGCAATTGTGCTAATTATTTTGGTCCCTCAAAGTACAATATTACATATCCAATTATTGTGAACAAAATTATCAAGAAGAGCTTTTTATTAGTTTGATCAAACTAGAAATGAACATTAACAAAAATACAAAAGACTTTCATCATTGAAGGGTTATATATATATATATATATATATCTCGTAACATCATCGAAGATTTAGACCAAAATAAAAAAAGGATATCCAAAATGCTTTTTCAAACTGTCCGTAGGTATTGATGCTGATTTGATCCAAGATAGATGTATGAGATATGATATGGAAGTACAAGGTTCTCATTAGTGAGCCTTAACTAAAGCAAAAAATAAATCTATGTTTACTTGATATTTAGTCAATATATAATAGAATTGATCAAAGCTGGACACGAATTAACTTAAAGTAGCTTTAGCTTGTTGGAATCCTCAATTAGTTTTTGTTGCTCGATCCACAATAAGCCCATTTGGTTGATCGAAAAGATAGAAAAAGATATTTGATTCTCTTTATTAGTTAGGGCACTCTCGATCGTTTAGAATAGGACTCATGATTGAAACCCCACACAATAAAACGTATCTACATATTTTATTTCAATCCAACTCCAACTTGTGGTGATTAAGGTTCACTAATTAATTTGATTATGATGGTGTCTGCTTATTAAGTTGTTGTCTAGGACTACGATCCACCACATAAAAAAATAGAAAATATCACATGCTATATAAATATATATGTTGTATAAAATTCTCTCAGTCACAATATATATAATTGTGAATCTATTTGTAATTATCCATTATTCTCGATAAATTTTATCGTTGTCTTTTCATTTGAGTTTATTTCCTTCACAATTTCAAAAGATCTTCTTGCTTGCACCAATTGAATTCCTATGTACATGTAACCTGGTGCTTGAAGAACTTCACCCGGATATTAGATTTTTCGGTTCACATTTGTTTAGTCTCTCGAAAAAAATGAAGATAACCATTTAATGTATGAAATACTATAAAAAGATGTATAAAAATATAATTAATTTATAACCTCATAAGAATATATAATTAATTTATTAGTAAGTCGATCAATAAAAAATTAATATTTCTATAATAAAAAAAAGGCAAAAATTTATATCCTGCATTAGGAAGTTGACACACAATCCACAACCAATAAAAAACTGACACGTGTCAATTTTTAATTTTATAATTAAAGACTTGTTCGGAGAATGACAAATTTTATAATATTTCCCCTAAAAATTCATCAATCTATCTTAGAATATAGAATAATATAAAAATAATATTTTTATTATTTTATATTATTATATTAAAATTATTATAAACATGTCATAAAAAATTTCAACGCCAAACACGTTATTAAAAATAAAAAATTAAAAATAATTATATGTTATTCTTTTTAGTTGTTGGTTGTGTGGCAACATGCTAACGAACTACGCAAATTTTTCCCCTAAAAAATATAATAATATCTTCATAAATTCGATTTCGGTGTATCAAAAAATAAAAGTTGCTTTGAAATGAAGAATTAGGAATTTTCTATACAAATCATTGCACATGTTTATTGTTGTGTATCAGAATCCAGAACGGATGGTCCTTATAAAGTAAGATTTTGTGTATCCATGAAAAGAAAATTAGAAAGTAAAAAGTAAAAGGAAATTTTCTGCAACAACCTTACATAATCGACTAATAACAAGCCACCATGTTGACCACCTCGAACCAAAATGTCGGATTTTGGAACCTATTTTAAACATGAAGGACTATGACCCTTCTTTAAATTTATGACCATTTTGCTGCTTATATTTCCTATGTTATTTTTTCTTTTTAACTATTTTTTTTTTTTAATTATTGCAAGTTGACGATAGTCTCTCCTACAGTTAACGGCACTTGACTAAGACAACACGATTTGTTTTTTTTTCTTTAAATAATTTATGTAATTAGTTCTTTGGCCTTCAGTGGCGTCTATTTGTTTTGGTGTTTTTGCCCGTTTTGTTATTGTCGAAGCATAAAAGAAAGATCGAGAATAATGATACTTAATAATTACCAAATTAACATTTTGTAGTGACATTATCAGCTCGTGGTGGCATACATATATTGCTTGGCATCAGCCACCATCAGGGAGCTTTTGCTTGGTTTGGTGCGCATAAAAAGTGGCATCGCTTTAGTAGATGTTACAGCGATGATCATCTCAGTTTTTTATAGGCAAAAGACTTATCTTTTGTTTTACTAGAAGACTTTACGACCAACAGTCACACAAAATTTGACAATTATCGATAAATAATTAAAGATATGTTTGGTAAACAGTTTTTTTTTTATACTTCTCAACGAAAGTTCACATATCAATCTTAAAATTTAAAATAATATAATATAAAAATATATTATACTATCTCACAATATTATATTAGTATTATTATTAAAATATCATTAAAAAAATTATAAACCAATCACATCTTTAATTATAAAAAATTTCAAAATTAACAATTTTCAGATGACAAATTGTATATGACGGTTGGCTCTAGAGCCTCATGTATTAACAAGATGTAAGTTTTTTTATATATTTATTTGTAAAAAATTTAAAAGCATATGCGTACATTAAAAAACCCTCATATATGCACATCTCTTCAAAAAATACCGTGAAAGTGTTAATTGTAATTATCTTAAGTATTTGTTTTGTTTATTTCTTTTGGAAATAAACTATGCTCTTGGTATCTTTTGGAGTCACTTGTTACGTAGAATGGATTGAGGACGATTATCTTACTCGGGCAGAAAGCCAGAAGCTCAAGCGAGATGAATCGAAAAATTGTAGATTAGCGGAAGAAAAAAGTCAACCGATTAAAATAGCCATAACTTTTGACTCGGTTGTCGGAATCGCAACTGTAATAGTGATTTGAAAAGCTCTTGAAAGTTCTATGTTTGGAATTTGGGGGTTACACCGATTTTGATATAAAATGTTAGAACTTTATAAAAGAAAAAATCATCTTATATTAAGATAGCTGAGAATACTAAAATCACCTATTCCCAAACTGTCGGATAAAATTTGTGGGTTGGGATCCCAAGAACTGCACGTGAGAGGGAAAGTGTCATTTTAGAGCAAACGAATGTTTGAGGCAAGCCTCGATTATAAAAGAGAGAGTCGCTATCATTAGAGTACATAAGAGAGCTAGCTTTTACAAGATAAAGTCTAAAGCAGAAGTAAACTCGTACCACCTTACATTAGAATCCTTGCAATTAATAAAGAGAAAACCAAACCCTTCCATGTGCATTTCCATGCACCCGAAAGTGAACAGTCAATCTTGTAAAACCTAATGCAAGATAAAAGGATTACAGAAGAGGAACCTGTTAGAATTTATGCTCTAAAGTCCATAATATATTGGGTCTGCGACTAAATAAATTGTAGTTGATTGGGTTGCACAATCAATTGTCATGAATGGGCTAGGATTAATTTGGATGACCTAATTTTCAGTGGAAGCACTACGAATACTAGTGTTTGCCGAATTCTAGGGTTACACTTCGTGAGACGCATCAAGTAATACAGCCACCCAAAACCCTAGCTATGCTTCTTCTCTCAATATCGTGACTATGTCGAATCAAATTGTTCCTGGATTTGTTTTATGCGATTGATATATATTTCCACTGATTGTATGCTCATATTTGATGATTGAATCCCTTGTTAATTCCCTTCAATTGGTATCAGAGCAGTATTTAATTAACTTAGATTCGACATGGTTTTGCGTATTGTGTGTATATGCGATAAATTGATTATGTGTCGATTGAGTATATGATAATCGTTGTTTTACATGTTAGCTGAGATGGTTAGGATATATGATATATTGTTTCTGTGTTGTTTGATGTGTGATAACGATTATGCAGAGTTTGTGGCGATTTAATGAGGAGAATCATATAGATCAAATCAATAAGGATTCGTTTGTTATTAAACCCTAAATATGATTTTAGGTTTTGACCCGTATATTGAGAACATAAATAACGGGACCGCGAAACTACTCTGCGTAGGGTGATTATGTGAGCGCTGACGATAAGTTGTTATTGTTATATGCTCATGTGATTTGCATATTTGATATGTATGTATGTTTTCCCTCTTTAAAATTTTAAGTTCAATGCAACCCAAAATTAAGAACACCTATCAAGACCATGATCATTTAGTACTGTATTGCTAAGCAAACTCTAATCGACTTATCATGGTTAGGTAGGATGAGTAATAGTGCTACTCATGTGTTTAAATTGGTTGAGCTTAATTTGATTGTCAAAAGGTTTTGAGTCCAAATGCATATGATTAGATAATAACATGCTTAGACATTTGATATCATGATCTCATAAATTTTTAAGAGTTACATTTGATATAATTTATAAAGTGATACTTACATAAATAATATAAATAGTGACATGCCTTCGCTGCCTTGTGATTATATTATGTATGGATCTTAACCCACTATGTCTAATATATATTTGATATTGAGGGATATTGAATAGTGGTTTTTCTTGAAAGTGTTACTGATTTATTTATTTGCATATTTTATTGTAGCCATGTCTGCTAATGCTGTTACCGTTAACTCTGGAATGTCACAGCGATATGTTCTTGAGAAGGACAAGCTGAAAGAGAATGGGAACAACTATCTTGATGGGGTTAGGAACCTATGAATTGTTCTCAAATAAGAAAGAAAGTTGTATGTTCTTGATGAACCCATCCCTGAGGGTCTTGCCGATGATGTTGATGATGCTAAAAAAGAGAAATTCCTTAAGCATACCAATGATTCGATCGACGTTGGATGTCTTATGCTGGCTACCATGGTTCCGAAACTTCAGAAGAATCTCGAACACATGGATGCTTATGAGATGAATAGTCACCTTAAGGAGACATTCCAACAACAGGCTAGGCAAGAGAGCTATGAGACTATCAAGGTGCTCTAGGCCTGCAAGATGGCAGAAGGTACTTCAATCAGCACTCATGTTTTGAAGATGAAAGGCTTGATTAAACACTTGGATAGACTTTCAGATGGAAAAGGTATGACCTTAGAATTTGCTACAGATGTGATCCTAAATTCTCTAACTGATAGCTATAGTCAGTTTATTATGAACTATAACATGAACAATATGGATAAGTCTCTTACTGAGTTGCATGCGATGCTCAAGACTGGGGAGCAAAGTATTGTTAAGAAGCCTACCTCGCAAGTGCTGCTAGTCAACAAGAGAAAGGGAATGAAGAAGTAAGGAAAGCCCAAGACAAATGTTGCTGGTAAGTTTAAGGGACAATCAAGTGGCACTAAGCCTGCTCCTAAGGAAAAGATTCCAAAAGAAGGTGTTTGTTTCCATTGCAAAGAATCTCGTCATTGGAAGAGGAATTGTCCTCTCTACTTGGATGAGCTGAAAAAGAAGAAGGGTGGTGACTCTTTGTCTTCAGGTATTTATGTTATCGAAATTAATCTTTCTACTTCTACTTCCTGGGTATTAAATATTGGATATGGATCTCACATTTGTACAAATATGTAGGGTTTCAAGGCAAGTAGAAAGCTTAAGAAGGGCGAAGCAAACCTACGAGTCGGAAATGGAGCAAGGGTTGTTGCGTTAGCTGTAGGAACCTATGAATTAGTTCTGCCCAATAGGCTTTTGCTAGTTTTGAACTATTGCTTTTATGTCCTTACTTTAAGTAGGAATATTATTTCCATTTTTATTTTAGATGATGAAGGTTTTTCATTTTTAATTAAAAATAAAAGATGCTCCATTTACAGTCATGATGATTTACTTTATTGTATTGTTGATTCATATGCTGGCCTTTATGTCCTAAACATTGATCCACCTAATGTAGGTGACATATATAACATAAGTATAAAGAAATTCAAACATAATGATTTGAGTCCGACCTATTTATGGCATTGTCGTCTTGGTCATATAAACCAGAAATGCATATATAAGCTTCATCAAGATGGACTTCTACATTCATTTGATTATGAATCATTTGACTATTGCGAACTTTATTTACTTAGCAAGATGACAAAACAATCTTTTACTTGAACTGCGAAAAGGGCGACCGACTTATTGGGCCTAATACATACTGATGTATGTAGGCGTTCATGCCAAAGGTGGATATCGCTATTTCATAACTTTTACAGATGATTCAGTAGATATGGCTATGTCTATCTGATGAAACATAAATATGAATCTTTGAAATGTTTAAGGTTTATCATAATGAAGTGCAAAATCAACTTGGCAAAACTTTTAAAATGCTTCGATCAGATCAAGGAGGTGAATACTTGAGCCAAGAGTTTGTTGATCATCTAAAGAAGTGTGGAATTGTTTCACAACTAACTCTACCCGGAACACCATAATTAAATGGTGTATCTGAAAGGAGAAATCGAACTCTGTTAGATATGATTCAATCAATGATGAGTCGGGCAGATCTCTCATTATCATTTTGGGGATATGCATTGGAAACTACAGCCTATACTTTGAATCGAGTTCCATCCAACGAAAGCGGTTGAGAAAACTCCACATGAGATGTGGACGGGCGACAAACCTTGTTTGTCATTTCTTAAGTTTTGGGGTTGTGAGGCTTATGCCAAACGACCAACTAGTGATAAGCTAGTAGCCAGATCTAAAAAATATCTGTTTGTGGGATATCCTAAGAATACTAAAGGATCTTATTTCTACGTTCTTTCTGAGAATAAAGTGTTTATATCTCAGAAAGCTTTCTTTTTAGAGAAAGAATTTCTCTTTAAAGAAAACAGTGGGAGCACAGTGAACCTCGAAGAATTTCGAGAGTCACAAGAAGATTTGGAACCATAAAAAAATCAACCGCCTTCGAAAGAATCACAGGATACTCCACAAGTAGTTGTGGTGTCTACTCAACATCCTTCACAAGATATACAAAGAGTTGTGGTGCCTGAACAAAAGCATGAACAGGATGTTCCACTTGAACCAGAACCATAAATAGTTGTGGAACCTGAACAAGTGGAAGAACCTGTTATGAAACATGAACAAGTGTCACAAGAAGTTGTGGAACCTGTTCAAGAAGCACAAGTACGTAGAAATCCTGGTAGGATGCGACGTCTGCCTTCTAGGTATACTCTCCTAGTAACGCATGATAATGAAGTTTTTCTCATAGATCAAGATGAGCTTGAATCCTATCAAGAAGTTGTGTCGAGTCCAGACTCTGAGAAATGGCAAAGTGCCATGAAATCTGAAATGCAATCCATGTATAACAATCAAATTTGGAACTTGATTGATGCTCCCGAAGGTGTAAAAACCATCGGATGCAAGTGGGTCTTTAAGAAGAAAACTGACATGGATGGCAATGTGCAAACTTATAAAGCAAGACTTGTTGTTAAAGATTTCAGACAAACTCATGGTATTGACTATGATGAAACATTTTCACCAGTCGCTATTCTTAAATCCATAAGAATTCTCTTAGCCATTATTGCATACTATGATTATGAAATATGATAGATGGATGTTAAGACTGCTTTTCTTAATGGAAACTTACTTGAGGATGTGTATATGATACAGCCTGAGGGTTCTTCCATCTTGAGAATTCTGAAAAGATTTGCAAACTTCATAGATCCATTTATGGATTAAAGTAAGCATCTCAAAGTTGGAATCTTCATTTTGATGAAGCTGTCAAACAGTTTGGTTTTATTCAAAATAAAGATGAACCTTGTGTATACAAGAAGGTTAGTGGGAGCGCTATAATTTTCTGTCTTATATGTTAATGACATATTACTTATTGGAAACCACATCCCTAGCTTGAAGAATGTCAAAACATGGTTAGGGACATGTTTTTCAATGAAAGACTTAGGCAAGGCAGCCTATATTCTTGGGATAAAAATCTATAGAGATAGATCGAAAAGACTTATCGGTCAGAGTCAAAGTACTTACATTGATAAAGTGCTGAAGAGATTCAGTATGCAAGACTCTAAGAGAGGTTTCTTGCCAATGGCTCATGGCATTCATCTTAGAAAGAAGAAATATCCTAATACATCTGATGAGCGTGAACGCATGAGTAAGATTCCGTATGCCTCAGCTATTGAATCTATAATGTATTTAATGATTTGTACTCGACCAGATGTCTCATTTGCTTTGAGTATGATAAGTAGACATTAGAAAGACTCCGGTGAATGCCACTGGACAACAGTCAAGAACATTCTTAAGTATTTAAGAAAATCAAAAGATGCATTCTTAGTCTATGGAAGTTTGGAAGAAGACTTGGTTGTAAAGGGTTACACTGATGCTAGCTTCCAAACTTACATAGATGATTCTAGATTGCAGTCAGGATATATGTTTTAGTTAAATGGAGGAGCAGTAAGTTGGAAGAGTTCCAAGGAGAACACTATAGCAAATTCTACAATGGAAGCCGAGTATATAGCAGCATTTGATGCAGTAAAGGAAGTAGTGTGGATAAAGAATTTTATCATTGAGGTAGGAATAGTTCCTAGTATAGAAGGTCCTTTAGTTCTTTATTGTGACAATAATGGTGCTATTGCACAAGCTAAAGAACCTAGATCACACCAACGACCCAAACACATACTCAGATGTTTCATCTCATTCGAGAGATTATTGAAAGAGTAGACATCAAGATATGCTGGATTCCGACAAATGACAATGCAGCTGATCCACTGACAAAACCCTTCACTAAGGACAACATGACTTCCATACAAGGACAATGGGTATTAGATATATACATGATTGAGCCTACTACAAGTAGAAGATTGTTAGGGATCATGTTTTATGCCGATGAAGACTTTATTATTCATTATTTTTTCATTAATAAAGAGTTTTATTACTTTTATTATTATTATTATCATATTTGTTTGCATGTTATATACATAATGTGTCCCTAGTTGATCATTCATAATATGATTTTGAATGACACAGTACTAGTATGAGTTTGATTGACAATTATGGATAATTATGTGTATGGTACAGATCAAATAAGTAGGTATATGCTAGAGAACAGTATACTGGACTTATCCACTAACGAGATTATTGCATGGTGACGTCATTAGTAATTCTCATGATAGTTGTATTTATTAATCCTTTGACCTGAGTATACCATAGTTCATACATAAGAATTGTTATATTTTGACATATTCAAACGTCATTTTTAACCGGATGATTCTAAAGATTATTTTCGGATATAATGTGACATGTAAAGGGAATGTTTATGCAAGATAGGATGTGTTCCTCTCAATAAAAAGAGATATCTATTAGGCCTCTCGATTAAGTGAAACTGAGGAAATGTATGGCCATGCGAGAATGAACTAATAATGTGTTATTAGTGTTATTCAACTTGTCGGTTAACTTAGGGATCGAGAAAATAATATTCGGACAGTATATGGTTGACGTACAACATGCCCTATGTCCAAATACGATATCGTGCAACAAAGGGATTATAACATGAGCTATTAAATAGGTTAACTAGAATTCAAGTTCTACGTTTATTTGGATGATTATAATGTCTTGCTAGAGACTAAATATATCGGTTAGGCCTATATGATATGGGGCCTAGAGCAAGTGGGAGATTGTTAAAATTTATACTCTAAAGACCATAATATATTGGGTCTGCGACTAAATAAACTACAGCCTATTGGGTCGCACGATAGATTGTCATAAATGGGCTAGGATTAATTTGGATAACCTAATTTTCGGTGGAAGCACTATAAATACTAGTGTTAGCCGAATTCTAGGGTTACACTTCGTGAGACACATCAGGTAATACAGCCACCCAAAACCCTAGTTACGCAAAACTAGCATTCTGCTTCTCTTTCGTGCAATCTTGTATGTGAGTCAATAGAGAGATGAGGTTTGACAGTCGAACGGAGTCTAATCATCACGCAACAAGGAGAAGATAATCTTAAGAAGAAAAACTACGAGGTATATATGCTTTTTCTCTCCGTGATTATGTCAAATCAAATTATTCCTGAATTTATTTTATGCGATTGATATATATTTTCGTTATTTATATGATCATGTTTGATGACTGAATCGCATGTTAATTTCCTTCGGAACCATCATCAAAGCATAAGGGAGCGGAAGCAGAATCCAATGGCACGTTCAAAAAACACAAATAACAATCCAACTTCTTGTAATTCAATTCCTTCTTAAAATATTCATGCATTTGCCAGGTTTGCCAAATCTTAATGCTAGTTATGAGATTGATCAAAAGATTCAATCAGTTCTATTTTTCTCTAGAAAAAATATCTACCTCTCTCACACCCAATGGCTTGACATAAATAGAGAGTTTATGAGACTCAAATAGCTCATACAATTTAGGAATTGCTTCAAACTCCTTTAATACAACAAGAGCACATCTAGTCAACTACTCAAGAATGTCTTTACTCCTTTGAACTTCAAGAAATGTCAAAAAAAATAGCCGAATTTTTAGCAGCATTTTGACGCGATGGCTTAGGAAGGATTTATGTGTTTTTGTCAAAAAAATTTTTAGTCTGGACAGGTCATCTATCAGGAGGAGATCTAGCAAATATGACAAGATTTTCCCACATTTTTAAATTCTCAATCCAAATGTTGTTTATACACTTCAGGATTTTCAATTTACAATGTGAAATAGTCATGAAAAAAAATCTGAGGCCACTTCTATTATTCCTTGATATAATAAAAAAAAAAAATTAGATAGGAATTTTACAACTTAGAAATGTATATCATCTTTTGATATACAACAAGCATGAATGTTTAATATTTCTCTTTTTAACAATTGAATGAATTTTCAAAAACAAATCCACATACTAGTTAGTGATATATGTGTTTAAGGTAGGAAGTTACCATCTAAGACTTCAAATCCGCTTTTCTTATATATATAGCTAGGATTGAAATTGGAGTTGACTCTACGAATTGGGGTATTTTCCTTCAAAATATTTACTTTTTAGGCCGATCAATGATATTAGTTATTGATAGCGTTAACTAAGAAGTTGATTTAATCTTGTTTGGTTTGTAACGTTGGCCACGCTAAAAGTTAGGCCAAGTACATGTAGGGTTACACAAATACTGTATGTCAAGATTATCTTCTCTATGACATTGCACAGACTTGCATATCAAATCTATCTATTTTTGGCCGCACCGCATTCGTGAAGAGGAAATAGTTGGTGTAAAAGCGTCACTATATATATAATTCTTTAATGAATATTATTGTTCGAACAACATTAATCGTCTATCGTTAAATACATAAATGCCAAAATACGCTAAAGCATTCACTATATATATATATGTCTTATCTTATACTCCCTAAAGCGGCAAGTAATTAATTATAAAATGCTACTATCTATCTATACCTATTAATATGAAGACTTCAAGTGTATATATATATATATATATATATTCTTTCCGTCCTCTTTTATATCAGTTTTGATAAAAAAATTCTATGCGTCATTTTATCAAACTTAAAATAAAAATGATATGTTCTATTTTTTTTATCCACTTTCATAATTATATGTATTTTATATTTTACATATATATTAAACAACTTATTTCAATATATAACTTTTTATTCATTTTACGATTAAATTATATAAGTGAATATATAATATTCATCTACAACATACGTAAAATACGTTTGAATTTTTTTGTATAAAATAAAAAAAATATCTTATAAAAAAATTTATTTAAATTAAATTAACCACTAACTTTTTGAATATATTTTATTTTATATATACATCATAAATATATGTTAAATTTTATTGAGATTACATTGCTAAGATTACTACTTTTATTCTAACTTTCTTAATCTATAAAAAATTAAAAAAATAACATATAAAAAAAGACAGAAAGAACATTAAAAATGAACACAGATCATGACCGTCTATACAACTGACATGTTACACACCCTCTATTTATCACTTTCCGTTCCAACTAGTTTTGAAAATGCCACTTGAACAATATGCTAAATATCTCGTGCTCCATAAAAAACTAATGAATCTTGAATGTTTGAAATTTTAATATTATGTAAATTATTTTAAAGTTTTACACGTATGTATTAGTAGTGGTAAGTTTTTTAGGACGGAGAGGTAATTCTTTTTATATATATAAAAGAGTTTGAAACATAAAATCAGGATTTCGAATCATGACATTAATTCGATCTGCATTTTCCCTAGCTAGCTAGCGTGAGAGTGAATTGTTTGTGCTCCGTCGGGTGAAATGCATTGCATATATATTCGAATAAGAATAGGACGAGTTCTGTGCACTTTGAAGAACAAGCCACGATCGATAGCACGATCGGCCACGTGTCTTGATTCAGATAAAAATGTCCATAATAAGGTACTTTTCCTTGTCAAGTATGTATGTGCGTACGTGGGGTTGGAATTTTGTTTGAGATGGTAGTTGCACGTGTAACCCGACAATTTAGTTGCAGACACAAGATCTAGACTATATCGACAACATGATCTGGAGAAAGTTATTGTTCATACCTTAACAATTACTACTACAATAATAGTGTCGAGGAATATTTATTGGGTTGAACTATTATTTTCTTCTACTTAAGAGAGATGAAGAATTACTTTTCAACTTTACAATAACCACCTTTTTTAATGATCATTTGCAGTAGAAAACTTTTCTTAATAGTAAAATTAATTAATCTGCAATCTCTATAGTTAATGAAGGAAGAAGAGTACTGATATTCGGAATCTTGAATAATCACTTTCCAAATATTTTTTTGAAGGTGAAATAGCTGGATTTGATTTAGCAACAAGCATGCGTGCAACAAATCTGAGAGTGATATGCTTTTACTTGTAAATATCCCTAATTATGTGATGGTGGCGGCGCAGATTTATATTGTCTTAGTTTATATTTTCTTATATCAAATGTATTTGTATTACAAATTTTAAATAAATAAGATATAAAATATAATTAAATAAATAAAATTCCAGATGATTTACTTTACATAATAATATACGTAACCAAAATTATAAAAAATTTAAATATGTGCTAAGTATCATTTACGTTAAGTTAAATTAATTATTTAATCATCATCGTACGCATGACGATCCACCTTGCTCACACTCTATATAAAGAAATCATTCCACTTCATAGTTTTAACCAAAAACGGAAAATAAAAAAATCAATATACTCACCATGGAAACTAAAATCGACTTCCTTTGGGTCTTAGCTTTTGCTTCCAAATGCAAATCATTAACCTTTCATAACACTTTCTTCCTCCTTCTCTTCCTCTTCCTAGTATGCCTTGCCATGGCGGTTTCCTTCTGGGCTCACCCGGGTGGTCACGCTTGGGGCAAATACTACACGACCCGACCCGTTAACCCGATTCCTGGACCTCGTGGTTATCCAATCCTTGGCAGCATGAACCTCATGACTGGATTGGCTCACCACAAACTAGCATCAGCGGCTCGCACTCTAAATTCTACAAGGCTCATGGCGTTTAGCCTTGCAGAGACACGTGTCATCATAACAAGCAATCCTGACGTGGCGAAAGAGATTCTAAACAGTTCGGTGTTTGCTGACCGTCCGATAAAAGAATCGGCTTATGGTCTAATGTTTAACAGAGCGATTGGTTTCGCTCCTTACGGAGTCTACTGGCGAACGTTAAGACGTATTGCTGCCACGCACATGTTTTCTCCTAAACAAATTAGTAACACAGAGAGGCAAAGAACTGTTTTAGCCTCGCAAATGGTTTCTATACTTAAATGTAAAAGCATGGATCCGGTTAGACTGGTTCGTGTTAGGGAGATTCTCAAAGAAGCTTCGCTTAATAACATGATGTGTTCCGTATTTGGTCGTGAATACGAGCTTGGTTCGATTGAAAGTGAGGTTGAGGAACTTAGTGAGCTTGTTCGAGAAGGGTACGAATTGTTAGGAAAGCTCAATTGGTCTGATCATCTTCCATGGCTCGCCGGTTTAGACCTACAGAAAATCCGGTTCAGGTGCTTCAATTTGGTTCCCCGAGTGAACCGGTTTGTTAGACGGATTTTAAATGAACATAGAGCTCATGCAGATGATCCGAAAAAATGTCACGATTTTGTCAACGTTTTGCTTTCACTTCGAAATCCAGACAAATTATCTGATGACGACATGATCGCCGTTCTTTGGGTAAGAGACAATACACCTTCGCTAATTTACGAAATTGTTCTGTCTAAAATAAATATCGTAGGAAAATATTTAGATAGCTTTTCTTTGGTTACTTTTTAAATACGTCACTTAAGAATAAAAATTAACTTATCAAAATAATATCTATTTGAGCACAAAGATTATAAGTAATATATTCGATCTGCTAATCCTATTTTATTTCGTACATGTTTATATATTGTTTTTAATGCATGGGGAGTGAGGAGAATTGAGTTAGAATAGTTAGTGATTACTTTATTAAAGTTAAATATGTACAATTATTCGATTATATAACGTAAATGATCGATAAGATTTGTTTTGCATATAGGAAATGATATTTAGAGGAACCGATACGGTGGCAGTTCTGATCGAATGGATTCTGGCAAGGATGGTCCTCCACCCTGAAATCCAATCAAAAGTGCACGACGAGCTCGATCGAGTTGTGGGAAGATCACGACCGTTAATCGAATCGGACATAAAATTGATGGCTTACTTTCAATCAGTGGTGAAAGAGGTCCTGAGGCTTCATCCTCCTGGCCCACTTTTGTCTTGGGCCCGATTAGCTATCACGGACAGTGTCGTCGATGGGCACCACGTCCCTGCCGGGACCACAGCCATGGTTAACATGTGGGCCATCACACGGGACCCGCAAGTGTGGAATGACCCACTCAAGTTTAATCCCGATAGATTTGCTGACGTTGACTTCTCAGTACTCGGGTCAGATTTAAGGTTGGCACCATTCGGGTCGGGTAGGAGGACTTGCCCCGGAAAGAACTTGGGTTTGACCACAGTCAGCTTCTGGACGGCTACTTTGTTACATGAGTTCGAATTGAAGGATAGCCAGTCAACGTCAACCATTGACCTGACGGAAGTTTTGAAGTTGTCGTGTGAAATGGCTAATCCACTCACTGTCAGATTAATCCCCAGGAGAAGCTAGATATATATAACGTAGTCACACAAGTTTGATTAGTGGAATATATATATATATTAATATTATCTCATATTATTATTATTATAGTCGAAGTAACTATATATCATGATATACTGATATTATATGCATGCATATATTTTGTGAAAACTTCAAAGGGTATTGTTTACTCAGTGAGTAACGCAGTTTGTGTTAGGATTAGAACTTACTCCTATTATTGATTGCCAGTTTTGTATATACTTGTAATAACTAATTGTGAAATATTAAGGTTGAATTTTTAGCAGTATTTTGTCAAATGTGGTTACAACTCATCTAAAGCTTCAATAAACGGTCGATTCTTCCAATTTAGATATTGGACGTACGAAAACGTGGTCACAAGTAACAATGATAATAATTTCAAAAAAAGATAAAATAAAGTGACGATGATAATGTCACTAAAATAAAATAAATAAATTTGGAAATCTTAATATATTTAAAGGTATATTCTATATCAATGCCATATATATAAAGTATATTAGATAGGTGAGGGGCCTAACAAAACAAAAGAAATCAAAATGTCTTTATACATACTAGCAACAAAAACCTAAAACCGAACTTGGAAACATAAAAATTGGACTCAAGTGCATCACAGCCCCCAATTTCTTTTCCTCCCTTTGATGAATGCATCCAAAAAAGAACATGCAAATCAAAATATATATACATGAAAGTCATTAATGCATTTTAATTAAGGCCTGATTTATTAAACTCGAACACCAAGATATATATACAGTTAATTAAGTTTCTCTGACTCTCATGTATTAATCATTCAAACATCTATATATGGAAATTCCTTCTCATTTTCCTTTTGTTCCATCTTCTTTTATATAATTAATTTTGAACTATATAATGGAGATGGTTCTCTAGAGGATCAATTTTATGACTTTCACAATGAAATTCATACAGATAACCACTTGTCTAACGTACTTTGGTTTCCTTTTGTTCCATCCTAATCTTTTCCTATAATGTGAAAATACATATCCACGCATATAGTAAATGTTTAAGTAGATTTATAAGCTATATATTGAGTTTTGTACTACCCCTTCCTAATTACTTCTTCTTCTTTTTTCTATGCAAATTTGTGTAGAAATAAAAAGTAATTAGAAATGGATGGAGTAGTAGACATTCTGTCTCACTCCTGAAGTCCTACCCATGGAATTATATTCAACTGTTTGGTTCCGTGAACATATTCCGTGTGTATGTATAAGATATATTTGGTATATATCTCTAAATTGATTTTCCAAAATTAATCATCCATAGCATCATGTCACGCCAAATTTTAAAGCACATACATACATATGGGTCCAAATTAATGAAACTCATTTTCATGACGTTCTTGATTGTTTTTTATATGTTTTCCTCAGCGAGAAGTAATTGATGGATCGATATATATGTTTCTATCATCTTTTAGAGTGCTTCTTTCACGATAGATCCTCGAAATCTTCTGCTGCACTCTCTAGCTAGTTTGTGTATATATCTTCCCTGGTTATCTCACATGTCAACGTAGCTATAAATAAGTTCTACTTCCGTCCAAAAATACATGTTTCTTTATCGATGCAAATTAGATAAATAAAGATACGTGTATTTTCAAATAGAAGGAGTACTAATTAATATATATATATATATTTTATTATGAAATCCTCTAACACAAACATATTCTTCTCACAGATTACATGTAAATTTTATAAAGAATAACCAATTATTTAGCTTATTAGGTTTTAGTTAGTTTCTGCCATAAAAGAACTTACATCCTATTATAAATATTTTTAGTGGTGAACTGAGAGAGATAAGTTATACTTCAATAATAACAGTAAAATAGAAAATAACATTTGTTACATCAAAATATGGGAAGATTGTCTTTTGTCAATATACATATGAATCTTGATATAGATTTATGTATTATTTTGGTTACGACATGACATGAGATGTTTATTCAGATGCATGTATTTGGCCATATACAAGATCCGGTGGATATGGGTTGCATAGATACAATTTTGTTCATGTTATATACAAGGAATCCTCTAAACAATATATATGGTGCAGATGATCATTTATTGAATACAAATATTACCTTCATGTTCTAATCAATTCTATATCAATATATTCAATCATTAAGAACTTAATTTAGCCAGTGATATAGCTAGCTAAATAAGCTTGAGACTTATCTCTCTAGGTTTCCTTGATTCCTAATGTACATAACAAAATATTAAGCTTCTTAACAGCAGTTATCTAGGATTGACAATATCGGAGCCTGATTGATTGAAATCATGGAGGTGGATAGGCAGAAGTTTGGCCTCACGAAGGAGGAGCTTCATGAAGTGGATGTGAAGCAGAACCTAGTGGAGGATGTGGAAGAGATTAGAATCTATTCTGTAGTTGCCAAGATATTTTCACGTAAGTCCTTTACGACGAGTCAGATTCAGAGCCCCATGACCGAAATTTGGAAAATGACGAGGGATTTTCATATTAATGCTTTGGGAGATAACCTTTTCACAATCGCCTTGGAGAATCTAAGGGACAAACAAAAGGTTCTTCAGGGTGAGACCTGGACGATTGAGCGAAGTTTGATGCTTGTTCGGAATTATGATGGAAAGAAACTGGTGTCGGACTATATGTATGTTCAATACTACTCTATTTTGGATTGAGATTCATTACCTCCCGTTGAGCCTGATAAACAACTTGGTGGCTAATGTCTTAGGAAGAGCTCTGGGAGGTTTAGTGGATACAACTGGGATGAGGAGAGGTAGCTTGGGGGAGATCCCTAGCAGTTCACGACTTTTGTGGAGGTCGAGAAGCCTTTGCGACATGGATAATTTTAGAATGACTACTAAAGGCATCTACTACGAAGATATAGATTTATTAATCACTTCTATAATTGTTAGTATAATACACATACATATATATATATATATTAATCTCATATCAGGCCGCTCTTACAGTTCAAGTCCAATAAGGTCAATGAGAGATTTTATCTTTAAGTGATGCTTGGAAATTTTATTTAAATGGAGTCCTTAAGGTTTATTTATCTCAAGGGGTATAAATGCGTAGTCTTTAGATATGCAGATCAAATTAAGGTTTCATAATCATTAATGAGTATCGGTGGTCCTGCCATCTTCACAAAAACCAAGACCAATATTGTATATTCATGTACCATTATATTACATGACTTAAGTTTAATGAAAGCATCTGCATGGCTACTACAATGAATCATTTAGGATCCTTTTAGCTTTTTTGCTTGTATAGATGAAATATCTGATTTCGGCTATTACAGTGTTGTTTCCTACCGTTTCCTCCCACAAATATCCGCATTTAATACATACGGGGATACTGTCTCAAGGTTTCTTGTGGAAAGAGTGACTTTTTATTTGGCTCGTCAATAGCTCTTTCTGTTTCATCTTTTCTGGTATATAAAATGCTTCCATAAGTCATTAATTCCTAAGCTAATTTTTTATTCGAATGCAATCTAATGTGAGAAGATTAATGAATTTGGGAAGTTGCAACTTTCTTGTGGAAAATATGACTTGTTATTTTGCTCTGCAATTGCTCTTAACCTTTTAATTTCATCCAATCTAATATATAAAATGCTTTCATCCAATTGCTCTTAACTTTTTAGTTTCATCCAATTGCTCTGACCCTTACTGTTTCACATTTTCTGTTATATGAAATGCTTCCATAAGTCATTAATTCGTCATTAATTCCTAAGGGAGTTTTTGATTCGAATGCTATCTAATGTGAGAAGATTAATTAATGAATCTGGGAAGTTTGCAGCTTTCTTGTGGAAAGTCTGACTTGTTATTTGCCTCCACAATTACTCTTAACTTTTTATTTTCATCTTATTTGGTATATAAAATGTTTCCATAAATGTTTAATATTTAAGTTAGTTTCTTTTCATCGGAATGCAATCATTTTGTATATAGATTTATTTTTTTATTTTCCTATAACTTTTTTCCTACAACTTTTTCACTTGATTTATCTCTCATCATGAAAATAATTATCAACAAAGATTTCAATGAAGAACCTTGTCCCTTATATTAATTTGTTTGATATGGTTTCTAATAATTTAAGTTTATTGTTGGATATTTTATTCCTTATTCAATCGATCGAATTATTTAAATTTTCCTCTTAATAAAGATTCTTGTAATTCACTCGGTCTGTGATCTTTATTCTCTATCAAACTATTTAGATTTATACAGTTTGAGATTTATTATTAGAAAGATTTGAATGGAAATGATTTTAAAAATTATATCTGCTCAATTATGAACCTCTGATGCTTCTATAACCTTTTAGTCAATAAACTAATAGTCGTCTAATATTTTTCCTAATATAAGTGTGGTTGGTTATAATATGTATGTTGTGATATGCTTACGTGCAAAAGAATTCATGTTTTTCCGATATGTGACGGTTTAAGTAAAATTTTGCCCATCTAATATAATAATACATGTCTTGAATCTCGTAACTTTTCATAATATTTAATTTTAAAAGATGATTTGCTTTTTTATTTTTAATTATAAATAGATTATGAAAATTAACTGTTTAGCACAAGTATCTTGATAGTTCCTAAAAACAAGTGGATTAAATCAACATCATAATTGTATAAATTATGTGATTTAGATTCATAGGAAAACATCTTACTTTTATTCCTCAAATATATTTTGCAATGGTTTTTATTCACAGTACGTTCGGCAAGCTGCCTTCTTACATCAATGAAAATATAATTAGCAGATATGTAACATAGTCAAAGCCGATAAAGATTTTGTCCGGAATATAAGATTATGTTGTTCAACTTTCAAAGATATGGCCGGAAAGTACTTTTGTCTTTTGGATATGGAGAGTCTATCAATGAAATCCTCCGATAAATTTAATTTTAAGTATACCCTAATATCAGACTTTCTATTTTTGCATGATTTGTAAATATATCGACCATTGGTAGATTTAACCTTCAATGAATATGAATTATATGACACATAAAACCAGCCGAACCTATCAATAGTTAAAAGTTGTCTTGATCTATTTATGTAAATCAAACCTACTGATGGGTTTGACGTGTAATTCATGTTCATTGAAAGTTAAACTTGCCGATAGTTGTTATATTTTCAAATCATGTAAAAATTATGAAGTCTGAAATTGGGGTAGACTGAAAATTGAACTTATCGAATGATTTCAGTGCTAGACTCTCCATATCTATAAGACAAAAATACCTTCTAGCCAGATCTTTGAAAGATGAACAACCAGATCTTTGAAAGATTAACAACAAACTCTTGTATTCCCGACAAATCTTTATCAACTTCGATCGTTTTACATATTCTTCTAATTATATTTTCATTGATGTAATAAGGCAGCTTGCCAAATGGATTATGAATTAAAGCCATTGAAAAATATATTAGAGGAATAAAACAGAAAGATGATTTCTTATGGATCTGTTTCACATAATTTATACAATTATGATGTTGATTTAGTCCACCTATTTTTAGGAACTATCAAGATACTAGTTTTCTTTTTAGGAACTACCGAGATACTTGCATTTAACAGTTCATTTTCACAATCTATTTATAAATAAAAATAAAGAAGCAGATCTTCGTTCAAAATTTAATATTGTGAAAAGTTACAAGTATGAATTCTTACATTTGATGAACAAAATTTTATTTAAACCTTAGTGCCTCCGCACTGCTAGTCCGATTCTTGCTCTCGATTCTTGCCACATCAGTAACATCAAGACCGTGAGAGAAAATAATTGGAACTTACATAAAATTGGGACTCGTCACTCCACTGCATAGTCCTAACTTTTAATAATCTAAATATTTTTATATAAATATATAACTATTTAATATACTTAATGATATGATAAATAATGATTTTGCTATTATATGAAAATATATAACTATCTAATATATATGTATGATCTTCAAAAAATATATACATATAAAGTAATCTCTAAAAAAAGGTATATGATGGCTAAAACGCAAGTGCCACACGCAAGGACACGTGTCGCCTCAAGTAGTAATGGGACTGTGAAGTTCGGTTATCGATCTTAGGAAATCGTGAAGAATACAAACCAAGTACTATGTCAAAATTCGGCTTATTGTCTAGACAAATTCCAACAGTTGATTGTTGTAATTAAACTAAGAACATAAAATAGCATGCAATAATGAATTTGAGACAATGGATGATTAAATATATAGGGTCGTGCGAATCCACGTTTACAATTCTTAATGCATGATTAATTGTCAATTCCTATCTCTCGATTCCTAACATTACTACCCAATACCCACAATTGTTCATAAGTGTCTTCCGATCCTTGGCTTATGCTCCTAATTAGGATTAAACAACCATATCTCCCGAATGTGTACGAACTAACCATAATTGCATTAAGTTCCCAATTCGAGTTCAGGCTAGGTTAACTGGTCAACTATTTGTATTCTTACCTTTGTTGACAAATCAAACATAAGTGTGAATGCATATATTTTGTGCATGAAAGTCGAGTCCCGTTATTATAAATGGTCACTTTTTGACTTATCAAATGAAACTAGTCATAGGATTAGTATAGATTACACGAAGGAAAGATAGTGGACCGAGGACATAGATGAATCAAAATCGAATCATAGATTGCTATGTTTGTATATCTATTTGCTACAAGATCGATAACATGGCACAATCGATGGACTAAAACTAACAAGATCAAGGAGATCGATGACGTGAAAGAATCAATGAACTAAAAAGAGCAAGCAGTGATCAAACTATGATCAAAGATTCAGAGATTCGCGAAAGCTAAATACGGAAACATAATCGTGATTTGTTCCTTGCACATCAAGTATTTTATTTAAAAGGGAAGTTGAAGATTGGGAATCAAGGAAAGAATCGTATCATATCATCTATTTTATCACGATAGAAGTAACGACCAAGATATGAGGAAGCATAAATAAACGACGGATTTTCAAGCCACAAAAATTTGCACAAACGGAGCACGAGGAGGAAGATAGAGTGACGTCCATTCCACTCTGCCCTTTAGTTTGTTGCCATAGATTATCCAAATTCATAGAGTGGTGTGTAGAGATCGAGAGTACTAGCCGGTCATGGCTCGTTATTGGTAGGATCCTAAAATAGGTCGGTCCTAGGTCTAGAATTTACATAGGAGATAATCGAATTACAAACAATAATCTTGACATTTAGCTTGTACATGCATCTAAGTAATTCGAGATTTATTACTCTCCCCATTGTAAGCAACTTTTACCCGGCCCTTTGATCCGCGGAAGTAGGTGTTGGCTATTTAACGCCGAACCGCGATATATCTTTAATAGAATTAATTCTAAATAAAGTTGTTATTTTTTTCGTACTGAATCTCTCGCGTTCAATCTCTACTATTCTTATTTTTGTTTAATCTATATTATGCCAAAACCCAACAACGTCTATATGCTCCAATAGTTCGATTTAATCTAAGTGAGAATTGTTCTATCCATTATATCACGTTTTACAAGTCTGGACAAATCTCCATTTGTTTCAGGATTATATACGTATCCTCCTATCGTAACAACTGGTCGAGTTTCTACTCCTTGAGGTGTTACTGCACTTAAATCAAACTAGCATGCTTAACTTATTATTATTTGTTTGATTTGTTTATAAGTCTCTACACCTCAACACCGGTTTTTGAGAGACTTATCATTTGTACGTCAGCTAATACAATTAGTGTAACTCCAATAGTTAAGACTGATTTATTCACTCAAAGTCTCTTGAGCACAAACACATTTATTTAGTGAGACTTTCAGTCCAGACAATTCATAATAGAAACAGCCCATTAGGTCTCTAGATCACCAGATCTATAGACTCACTCATTGACTACTGTTGCTGACGTGTCTGATTTGGTGTTCATTTAATTGAGTCAGATCTGAAGGTTCTGATTCAGTAGTAACTCAACTGAATCAGATTAGATAGGTACTAACTCAGTATTTCATAGACTGAATTGGTTCGACTTAAAAGGCACTAACTCAGGATCTATTTGATCGAGTTAGTTTGACACTTGGAGCGCTAAGTCACTATCATCATCGTCATCTAGAGAAAGGACTTAGACTTCATCAACTTACTCAACTAAAATGCATCAGCAGGAGGTTAGAAGTCCAATGTAAGTCTAGTTCAGTTCCTACTGAACTACCAGTTGTTTTATACTGCATTTAGTTTGTTTGTGTGTTGTACGTATTTGTAAGTATTGGTTCAGTAGTGTCTGAACAAGTACTAGATTATCTTACACAGTTCTTGCATTCACAACACAAAAAGAAAATACAAACGTAAAATCTAACGAATAAAGAAAACTAACTAAAAACCGACATAATTTACACAAGAGCGAACAAAGCGGTGACAAAATCGGAGAGTAAATGAAAACGTTATTGGGCATTATCAAATACCCCCACACCCTAAAAACGTTATCAGTATATAATATGATGATCAATAATTAAAATTCTACAAGCAAAAAATGCACTACTCAAGTTAGTAATTTATACATACAAATAAGAATGCATATAATATGCGTATGTTTTTCCTTGTCTCGTCCATCATCCTGTGCATATGCACAGGATCCACACATTATACGTGGAACTTTCTGTGCATAATCCCACGCATATGCGTGGGTTCTGCGTGGGCTTCATGCATTTTCAATTCTTCTAAGTCCGGCAACGATTCCATCAAGTCCAAATGCACTTCAAACCTTCAAAAGATAATCCTAATTCCTACATTCACAACACAAAAAGAAAATAAAAATGTAAAATCTAACAAATAAAGAAAAATAACTAAAAATCGACACTATTTACAAAAGAACTAACAAAGTGGTAACAAAATCGGAGCTTAAATGATAACATTTTTTGGCGTTATCAAATACCCCACACACCCAAAAATGTTGTCAGTATATAATATGATGATCAATAACTAAAATGATACAAGAAAAAATGCACTACTCAACTTGGTAATTTATACATACAGATAAGAATGCATATGATACAAGCCTTTAAATGAGTTTAACTTGCTTAAACAAACATCGAATTTTCAATTTCTCCAAAAAAACAACTGTTAATATTCTATATAACTAAAATATTTACATAGCACTAAATTTGTATGACTACATAAATATTACTAGTTATACTAAAAAAAAAACAAAGCAATCAACATTTAAGCTGAAGCAAATACACACACGAAAAAAGAAGCAAATATGATTGCCAGTATAAATTTGTTTCAAGCAAGATGGCTAAGCAGAAAAAGAAACTCTTGCCAAACTTGTATGTTCGTCGCCAAATACCAAACAAAAATATTTTGCAAACACTCGATCATTGGTCTTAACTTTGGATTTATATCCAAGCAGAAAACGTAATGCTTGTTATTGCCCTAAATTTGTCCAATGATGCATTTGTGGGAGGACAAAGGGATTCTTCCAAAATACCAAGTAATTTCAAGTACCTATCAGAACTTTATTTTTTTTATGAATAATTCTTATCTGAACTTAGTGACCAATAACATTATGGTAATCTTTCAAGAACCAATAAACATATCTATCTATGTTTAACAAAGTCAGCCAGTAGAAAAGGAAGATTAAATTCATAGATAAACTAAAAAATCAAATCAAAGTTCTTCTCGGCAAGAAACTTTGCTATTATACTTATTCTCCTGAAGGTGTCAGAATCATAGAATTTTTCAATTAGGCAACTTGCAACAAGACAATGAAAATTACAATAGAACAAATAAATTGAAAAAAAAATGCTATACAAAGTCATTTGGATTAATCATGCAAAGCTATATTAATAAAACTACTAAGTCTTTGGAGCATTTCCACAAAAAAGTTGTAAACAAATCAAACTAATCATAACATCTTCTACAATCACTTAACACAAACCACCATATATCATAGATTCTACAAATACAAAATTACAATCCAAAAGCTACTAAAACAAGATTTATCTTTCCTTTTTTCCATCACTCATTCGTTACAAATCACTATGGATTCAGTGTACTTTTACACTTAGACTGTCATATGGGATACCTATGCAATTTAAGCCAGAGCCTTTGTGGGACATCTGCTTTCTTCATTTGGTATTCAAAGTACAACTTGCGAGCTTCTTCCAAACTCTCCTTTTCATTTGAACCACTACTTATATTCTTCATAGCCTGATTATAAAAACCACCAAATATATTAGCTTCAAAATTAATTCTATACCATCGCCTTTTAGCTTTGATTGCATTTCTTACAGCAAATTTCGGATTGCTTTGAACTATATATTCATGGATCCTCTCCCAAAATATATCCCCCTTTTATTTTGTCTCAATGGGAGGATCCATTGAAGCATTCAACCAAGCTACTATAAGCAACGAATTCTTTTATGGTGTCCATGAATTAGAATTTGGATTCATTTTCTTATTTTGATTGAATGAATGAACTATGAAAAGTTGGACTCGAATTTATAAGTTAACTTGGTAGAGAAAAGCTAGTGAGGAAAACAAATATACGTTACTCACAATTCTATTTTTAATTAATTAATTAAAAAGTGTTAATATTAAAGTTAATTTGATTGATATGTGTGCAATAATATTTTAATTATAGTGGGAGAGAGAAACAACATGGCTGGTAAAATAACAATAAAATATTAAAAGAGAAAAAATTAGGACGGTCCCACGGAGAGAGAAAATCTCTTGCTTTTTCATGCCGCATCAGGATCACAATCTTTTGTTCCACTGCACATTTAGTCCTAATTTTTGGGACATATCAAAATTGAGACCAGTAGAGAAGATGATCTTAACACATCACAAAAGAATAATTTCTTTTCACTTAAGCAGACTAAAACATCCATATTATTACTAAATACTTACACTCAAATGATATAGAAGCATCGGAGGTTCACGATCGAATATATGTAATTTTTTAATCATTTTCAATCTAATCATTTCAAATAATAAACCTAAAACTATAAAAATTTAAACAGGTTGATAGAAAATATGGATCACTGACCTTGAAAAGTGAATTACAAGAATCTTTAGCCGGAGAAAAACGTTATTAATTTGTATCGATTGAACCAACACAAACACTAGCTCTAACCTATTGAATTAGACATTTTCCAGCATTAAAATAAGTAAATCTAAAATATTAGAAACCAAATATATATATAAGGGGCAAGATACTTCATTGAAAGTTTTATTGGAAATTATTTTCATAATAAGGGATAAAATCAAGTGAAATAGGCAAAATAAATCTATTCACAAAATAATTGCATTCTAATCAAAAGAAATTAGATTAGGAATTAATGACTCATGGGATCATTTTATATACTAGATTAGATGAAACTAAGAGGTTAAAAGTAAGTGTAGAGTCAAAATAACATGTCAAACTTTGCGAACTTCTCAAATTCATTAATCTTCATCACATTAGATTGCATTCCGATCAAAAACTACCTTAAAAATTAATGACTTATGAAAGCATTTTATATACCACAAAAGATGAAACTAAAAAGATAAGAGCAATTGAGGACCCAAATAACAAGTTAGCCTTTCTACAGGAAATCTTGAGACATTAGCCTAGCATGTAATAGTTGCGGATAATTGTGAGAGAGAAGGTAGCAAATAACAATGTAACCGTCAAAATGAGTTATTTTATATATACAAGCAAAAAGACTAAAATGATTCTAAATGATCCATTGCAGCTAGCCATGCAGATGGTTTTTATTAAATATAAGCCATATAATTTAATGGTACACACGAATATACAATCATAGTCTTGGTTTTGGCCAAGATGACATGACCATCTATACTTATTAATGATTATGAAACCTTAATTTGATTTTCAAATCCAGAAACTGCACATTTATAATCCTTATAAATAAATCTTAGGACATCATATAAATAAAAATTTCCAAGTATCAGCTAAAGATAGAAGCTTTCACTGACCTTATTGGACTTAAACCATCTTGATATGAAATAAATAAATATATATTATACTAACACTTACAAAATTGATTAATATCACATATGTGTTGTAGACGCCTTTAATAGTCATTCTAAAATTATCCATGATTTATCTATAGGCTAAAAAATTACGAGAAGTTCTAGATTGTTCCAACTCCTCTAGGCTGAAGTAATATCTGTTCATCAGACAATGATTTTAAGAACTTTTAAACGGATGATTTCTAGCCATGATAAAATGGACGGGATAATATCTAATTGGATACTCAAGAAACAAGACAAGAAATGGATTCATCTAAAATATAAATTTAGTACAACATTATTTATATTCATGAATATAGTGAGATGAAGGATTCATATAAATTTGACATAAAATGATCAAAGTAGAAGTGAAAAGAGAGAAAATTTTCATGATTAGTAATCATTCAAACAAACAAAAAGGTCAACCTATAAGTTCCCTTAAATATCAACTTTTTTGGATTTTATTTATCAAGTTTTCTTCTCCTTGATAGACCTCTTTTTTTATAGTGGTTGTATTTATGTTCATAGGGAAGTTTGATATGTATCAATGGATCTGCGATCCAAAGCTACCACCATCATTGGTTTTTTTTCTTTGTATATCACCCAAACCTACTTACGAACTTGTTTATAAAACTCAGATTGCTTACAAATGTTAAATGTTCACCGGATAATGTCTTTGTCCTAAGGTTCGAGCATTGACGGTTCACGAAATTCGTTTTGTCTGCTGGTCCTAACCCACCAATTAGTTTACCTTTTTTCTCCCTTCTTTATTTAGTTTCAGATTATCCATTCATTTTTCAAAAACATAAAATATATATCCACAAGAGGTGTTAGAAAGAGGAAGACCAAAAATAGTAAGGAAATATGTTTTTGTTCACGAATTTTCTTTCCATATGGGTGACTGTGTTTCGATTCATCTATTCTATGATTATTACTCTTGTCATAACTCGATTTTGGAAAAACTCATTAGTTCTTGTTAGGGAACATCCTGATTTGTATTATTATTGGTGTCATCCCTAGTTGTAGGCTTGTTTATTGCTTCACGAGTTGTAGTTTTGTCTACATTGTCTCGAGTTGTAATTTAATTCAGATTGTCCCAAGTTGTAGTTTTGTTTAGATTGCTCCTATTTATAGTCTTGCTCGAAACATCCCGAGTTGTAGCCTTGTTCGGAACATTTTGATTTCTTGGCTTGTTTGTATCTTACCGAGTTATAGTGTTTTTCGAAGTGTCGCAACCCAATTTCGGACAAATATTTAATTATTGATAAATAAATAAACTACATTCTCCTGTATTATTATTAGTATCACTATTTTTATTTTTTTTATTTTTGTACTTAGACATACTATTAGTATTTACTTATTTTTATTATAAATAAAGGAATTGAAAATAGGTTTTGGGCTAAAATCTCACAAAAGCCAAATGTACATATTATCAAGTTTGGTTTTTTTTTATCAACTCACTTTGACCAGATTACAAGTTGTGTGTATTTTTTTTACTTGCAACTAAAAGGTACTCCACCGTCTTTCATCCCAGCTCTCTCTAGAGATCTCTTGCCCCTTTTCATTTTTTTAATCGGTTCCTCTCTCAATCTCTCTGATTAATTAATTTGTTTAGGTCATCATATACGTAGAGAAAGAAATGAGAATGAAATATTGGCAATGAATAGTGTTTATATGTTGTCAGTGATCATCATTGTAGAAGCAAGTTGCAACTTCTTGGCATTCAGAAATTTGAAATTTGGCTATAAATAGAGGTATAATGCAATGGAGAAGAGGGAGAAGGAGGAGAAAAGAAAACGACCCAAAAAAATATAGATATAGAAGGAGAAATCTGCTCTAAAGGATTGAGTCGAACGTTGGGGTAATAGGAGGTTTCAAAATCAAGGTGTCTACTGAAATTGCTTCGTTATTCAGGGAATCACAGATAAAATATTCTGATTTTTGTTTGTTTGGTTTTTTGAATTGGTTAGTTATCTGTGATCTGGAAATAGATGTTAGAATATTCAAGTTGATGCTTCTGAATTGACATCCACGATTCCTTTAGCAATATAATTTTGGTCACTATCTTTAAGAATCTGGTTTCTACTTTCTACTAATTGTTCATATAATGTCTTTTAGAATTTAGATAGTGTTCATCTATCCATGGTCTTTTATAAAAAAAATCATGCATAAACCCTTATAGTTTTACTGCCCTATAGTTCGATTCGAAGATTAAATTGACATACAATTTTATCAAGTATATATGGATAAAGATATTAATTAAGACATGATGGCTAATTGATTATTTCCGCATATTTCTTAGTTACAGTTGGAATTTGACTAATCTACAATATAGTTAATGAGTTAAGAAAAACTAAAAATCCTTTAGATTGCAAATTATGTGTATTGATGAAAATAATTTTTTTTTCTTACTACCTAATTTACTCTGATTAAACAAAAAGTACTATAATGAATTATCTGTTGAAGTAAAATTAGATATAATCCATGGTACTCCTAGCTATAGAATCTGATTATTAAGAATGATCGACTATATCTAAAAAAGCTAATAGACGTTCTTAAGAGTCATCAAATGTAAATGTATAAAGGTAAAACGATAATAAGAGGCAAAAAAAAATGAATGAAAGGTTCCAATGCTCGTGTAGGCGTGTTTCGTGTGAAATAAGTTCTGTATAAAATTTGTTCCGATAAAATAGTCAAATAGCAACTAAAAATTTGGCGATCGTTTTAAACGAGCGTTGTGGGGTGCTTAACACCTTCCCCACATGCAATCAACCCTCCGAACCCAATTTAGTTTAATTAGGCTGGGAATAAAAATTGGCTGAATAAAAATTAGGTGTCTAGTCCCTTATTTCGGGTGTTTGAATATCCATAACTAAATTTTCTACTCTTTCCTCTCTTATTTGGTTTTTTTCGAAGCTTTATTTTTCTTTTTTCATACCTGATTATTATTATTATTTTTCCTTCATTTGGTGCAGATAAATTCTAACTGTGGTTGGAGTTTCTATCATCAGTTATGATTGTTTCTTTTTTTGTTGAGCCTATTTGTCACATCTCTATAATCTTTTGATTCATTTGAATGTTGAGAATGTCATGCACTGAATTGGTTTTTGTGACTATGTTTAGTTCCCTTTCTCCTTAACTCTTGCTGCTTTTCAGCATTTGCCTTCAACTTCCTCATCTTATGTTGTATCGTGCTTTATGGATGTGAGATTAAGAGCAACAATTTGTGAAAATATTATGTTGGGTGTGTTTTAGGTTTTTTTTGATTGGTATAGTTTAGAATTATTAACTTCTATTACATAATGGGGACATTAGTTAGATGCATATGCCATGTCATGAAGTTGTATTAATTGTTGTTGTTGTGAATGCGGGTACTACCCTCTTTTCCAATAAACTGTAATAAGTCTGTTTTATAAGTTGATTGGCATTGAAAATGAGCACCTCCATGAAAAGATTATGCTAAATATATTTATTCAATATTGTATTTTCTCTATGCGCTCATCTAATTATGTTGGCGTGAGCATTTCAAAGATGGTATTTTAAGGTTTGAGACTATATGTTGGTGGATTTGGCCCTTTGCCACAAGAAAAAATAGGTAATTCATTCACTCCATTTGGATATATATATATATGCATGTAATTTGATGTATCTATGATTTACACATCGATATTTTATTCGATGTGTGGAACTTTGGCTTTCTACTATCAAGTTAATATGAAAATTATTTGATTCAACAGTGATATTGTAGTTTCTTTCTTTTTAAAGTTGAGGTAATTTTTTCATATAACCAATGACTTAATCGAGTTGGTTTCTCATGAATTATCTTTTTTTCTCGAAATCCGGTTGGTATTGGGAGGATATGTGGTATTTTTATTTTATTTTTGATAATATACTCCCTCCATTTTTTGAGTTGTCGCTCATAAATTGGAAGCTTTCATTGAACACTTAACATGACATTAGTTTATCCCCTTTAGCCACTTAGCTATTGCCACTTTACAACACCAATACATACATGATATGTCATGTGGCATTATCTATTTTAGAAGGAATTTATCGAGATAAGTGTAGTTAGAATTAAATGAATTGTGGATGTTTGATGTTGTATAAGGAAATGAAATCATTTAAGCAAGGGGGATTAATTTACCATTTGATCAAATTCAAATTTTGAAATCAATATAATCTCCTTCTCCCAAATAATTATAGATTTTACTGAACTCTCTATCTCCCCTACCATTCTCCAAAGCCAGTCGAAAGCCTCATCCCTTAAGCCTAAAAAAATGAAATAAAGAAATCTCAAATCCATTCGACCATCAGGTTCTATCTGCTCCATTAAATTTAGACTCCTTGGCTCTTGACTTCTGACATGGCTAGAGCCAACTCAAAGCTTAAGTCTCGTTTGTGTTGTCTTGATCCTACGATCCAAGTTGAAAGAATTAATTCTAGAGGCCTCAAGTCAAGATTATTTTTCAATGATTCCTTCTCAGATGTAGTTAAAGATGCGAAAACTCTTATCTCTTCTTAGCAAGTTCAAGTTATGCAGCATCTGTTTCATGTTCTGGTATTGCACTATGTGTTCAGATTATGGGATTTCATGTTTGGCCCCTGCTGTCTTGACTTTTCTGTTATAGTTTTGTATTGTTTATTCTTGGTCTTCTACCTTGTTCCTTTGACTTTGCTATATTTTGTTGGTTCGTTTTTTAGTTTTCCTGGCTTTGTGGCTTCTGATAATGTTTTTTTTCTTTTGTCTAAGGCGCTCTCTTAATTATTTGATGGGATTCAAGCAGGATAGAAGATTGAAGACCCATGTTTTCTCTTTCTTACTTTACTTTTACTCAGTAGTGAGATTTTCTCCTCTGTATTTGATTTTTAGTGACTCTCTCTCTATAATCGAGGCTTGCCTCGTTCAATTGGTTGTTTTAGGAGGATGATATCCTCCCACGTACGATTCTTGGTTAATCACTCCCGGTTTTTATCAGGCGGTTCGCGAATAGATTACTTTAACAATCGCAACCACCTTATTGCAAGATTTTCTCATATATATATATATAACGAGAAAATTGTACTCCTTTATATTTTGGTTCAATTTCAACTTTCAGGATTTGCTATGTATGCTGGATATATGAAAAATATGAGATTTGCCAAATTTGCCTTCAAATAATTGAGTTTGAATTGTCATATCAATCTATTTGTGGGAGCCTCGAATTGCCTTGAGTTTTTCCTTTATTTTGTTGCTTATTTGCAATTGAGCATTATAGGTTGTTTTGAATAGGTGCCACTTTCTTGAATTTTCGAGGCTATTCTGTAATTGATTTTAATTACATGCTGAGAATTATGTATTTCCAGTAGTCTTCATTATCTCCTTCATTATGATGGTTCATGGACATAAATAGATCAGCTTATATTTAGTTGGCTAATGATTGAGTGAGAACTAAGTGTGTGGCAAATCTTATTTTTGGCATTGATCTTGAATCCATTTCTAATATCCTATCAAATCTTCCTTGCAGAGGCTTGAGGAGGTTGTAACTAATGGAGCATGTTAGAGAGTATAGCATGGTTGATAAATTCTCTATTTTAGAGTTTATGATAAATTATGAGTTATTACGTTGTTTTGTTTTCATTTGGTGTTTTGTAGGTATTTAGGTTTAATTCAAGTCGAATTAAACGCAAATGGACTAAAAGAGGAGTTGGAGGATTAAACTGCAAACTGTAGGAAACTCGCAGGTTGAAGAATGTCAGCGTAGCTGCGCAAGTGACAGAAAATTTAGCGAAGGCTGCACTGATGCCTGCGTTTATGCCAGCACAGCTGCGTTGAAGAAAAAATGGGTAGGAGCGTGCGGCGCCACAACTACGGCCGAAACTGACTTGAAGCAAAACTCGACGCCGTAACTGCGGCCAAATCTGGCGCAACTGTGGCACGGCGATAAAAAATTCAATTTTTCGTTTATATGGCTTGTTTACATGCTTACCAAACTTCAGTTTCGTCCTCAGTTGTCGATTGTCTTGCATTGTGACAATAAATCGCCCATTGCACTTAGAATCCTATTTATTATGAACTTATGAAACATGTCAACATTGATTGCCATTTTACTCGAGAAAAGATCCAGTCCGGGCTCATTACACTTTGTTATATCAATTCGACTTTACAATTATTTGACTTGTTCACCCAACCATTGGGTTTTTCTCCTTTTACGACACTCTTATCCAAGTTGAATGTCTCTAACATACATCTTGTGTGGGATAATACAGTGTCCCTATCTTTATTGGATTGTTATCTGATTAGAATTGTCTTCTTTGTTTAATACTTGTCAATTTTATCATTCGTAGATATAAAATTCTTATTATATCACGGCTCTAAGAAAGTTTGTATCTTCCTCTTGTATAAGATCTTGTACACGGAATTAATACATCAATAAATCATCTTCTTTTACATATTTTTCATATTACTCAACCTTATCAAATGGGGATGGAAATTTCAACTAATCCTTGACACAATTACACCAAAAACCTCAATCAAGATCGGATTGAATGCAATTCGGCTTTGCTTGGCTGTATTGGATATTATATAACTCTAACACTTTCTTCTCCAACAATCTTCAAGACTTGTCACGGTCTCACTTTATTTATGGAAATTACTTATACGGAAATATTTTTTTATCTTTTGGGAACCATCCTTAAATAGACAATTTGATTCTGAAATCCTTATTTTATGTAAACCATTTTTCCATCAGTAAATTATCTCATATGCAGGTCATATTCTCACTTTACCAAAATTCTCCACTTGAATTATTAGAAAATGTTTTGTTCGTTGACAGTTGAAACGAAAAATTAGTTGGAACGAAAAATTAATTTCACATCCATTGGCGGTGGAAATATTCAAGAGACCTAATAAAAATAACTAGGAAATGCATTTATCAGAAATCTACCGATCTAACATATTTTTTATTTGTGATTTTACCATCTTAGCGCAGTACCCACCTATTAAAATAAATGATCTTTTATGCTTTTAAAATTTACTCAAATATGATAGTGATTATCCATTTAAATGAATTTAAAAATATAAATAATATCAAGATATTTTGATATGCAGGAAATATGTATAATTTGAATAATTAACATTTCTTAGTTAGGAAATTTGGTATCATCTCATGTGCCATGTTAGGGGATGGCAATTTATATTCGATTCGCGGATATTCGATCCGACTAGTTGTGGATTGAGTAGAATTCGGATCGAGAAGTCAGCGAATCGGATACGGATATAAAAAATTATTATTCGATAAGATATATTATTATTATATAAATATAAATATAAATATAAATATAATATCATTAATATTATTGTTTTAACAATAATCCAAAGCAAAATACACATAACTCATTAAATACGGTCTATTTTTCAGTGAACTTAATAAAAAATAATTAAAAAAAAGTTAAAATCAAAATTTTCTTTTGTATATTTGACATTTTATAATGATTAAATTTAATTTTTTTTGAAGTTCGGATCAGATCGGTTTTTTTTGCAGATCGTATTCGGATACTAGTTGTGAATGTTCGTGGATCGGATCGGACAACAACGTCCCGAAAATTTTTCAAATTGGATTCAAATCGAGAGAATATCCGATCGAGTCCTCTCCATGGCAAACCCTAGCCATGCGTGTCTCTATCATAGTTGTTGAATCGGGATACATTTCGCATATCGTTATTTGCGATTTTTGTATCGAGATTTATCGTAGGATACGAGACACATTTTTTATAAGATTAAAATTATAAATATATAATATAAATGATATATTACACATTAAATATCAAATAAAGAAATATAGTAATATTTTCAATTTGTAAGTACCGTGGAGATATATTCGTATTAATATCACAACCAAATTGATTCTCAAAAGTCAATATCAAAATATCGATAAGAGTTCTACTATTTTCTAATCATTCTACCTCCTATTCGAGTAAAAGGGCCTTGAGCCCATGAAGAATATTAAATTCGATCCAAATTGATGGATAAATAGTTAATCCGTAAATCATTTGTCTCGTAAAATTATGTATCGTATACTTGAATCGCGAGATACAGATCCAAAAAGGATATGATCCTTTGATAGGTATCGTTTTAACGTAAAAAATATCGAATCATAAGATATGTATCATATATCGTGAGATACTTACACCACGCGGGAGGAACAAAATACCGACGCATCAAACTCGTCGATATATTAGTAAACGTGTCGATATTTGTTGATACCGAGCAAATAGCGACGCAAGTGGTGCGTTGGTTAAAACCTTATTGGTAAGGCGGGCCGACACATAAATACCGACCCACTTGCGTCCGTAAAGTGGGTCGGTATTTAAAAATATATATATAAAAAAAATTGCAGAATTGCTATTCGGGAAGAATCATAATGACTAATATTGTCTGAAAGAGATTCATAATGACTATTATTAGGGAAGAATATACTTATCAGCCATATTTCAAGTTACAAAACCGGAATCCACACAAAATCATGGCGCAATTAAAAAAACTAGGCTTACTTAGTTCTCGACTCTAAGTTGGCACCCCCATAGATCAAGTCCTCCTTCAAAACTCCTTTAGCCTCGCCATTACTTGGAACTCGATCAAGGCAATGCCATAGAAGAAGAAGACTGACTTCTTAACAACTCACTGGAAGAAGAAGACCCTGCAATCTTAACAAATAGCTCTGGCTAGGAGGCTGACTTCTTAAGTATCACGTCGTAGTCACAACTGTCCAATCTGATACGCAAATCAAGTCAACTAACACCTGAAAAGAATAGAAATAGTTTGAATTGACCAATAATAAGAGAAACATGTATTACAGATACATCAGAAAGACTGTTAAGCAAAGCAAATGAGAAAAAAACTATGGTGATATGATTTGATTTCCATGGTAACCAGGAAGATCACAGACAAAATTATACCTTCTAGCCAGATAAAATAAACACTAGATAAGGCATGTTGCAAAAAAAAAACTTGTTCAAAATAGTTGAATGCAGCTCAGGAGCAAATTGCAAAGTTGAAACAGTTATAAGTTTAAGAACAAGATCATAATACTAGAGATGAAAGTAACTTTATTTTAACTGGCATTGCCAACAGAATTAAGTTCTAGAACAAAGGATATTGACGCATGTTTGTGAACAACACTTTTAAACCAAATCAATCAGTTTCATGCATTGAAAATGGGCGAGTAAAATACTTTATGTGCATCCTCATATTTTTCATATACAAATACGTGGAAGTAATAGATATAACTTCTAGGTTGCTAATCCAATGGCATACATCCCACATTTTACAAAGTAGCGACAGTCAATTTTGGGAGTTTCACCATTTGAATGTAGAGTAAAGCAGGAACGAATCCAAAAGAAAGAGCATTTTAGCAGCGTAAAAGAAAGAACACTGGCCGATTTTCAAAGTAACATACCATCCATAGCTTGGGTTACTGACTCATAATCCATGAACGTTCTCGTTACTCTGTTTGAAGAAAGTTGCATGAGTATAATGGTGTGTCTATTTTTGCCTGCACATGAAAAAAAGTACAAACACTTTATCTGAACAAGCTTATCACCACACTTTACTAACAACAATCCATCCATCACCAACAAAATTAACAAGAGATCAGAAATTAAAGTTGAACATTTATTCGTTATAAACAACAACAATCAAATTATGGTTACATTTTCATATGACAATCCAATCAGAGTTGAATGTAAAACAAAACTCAAAATCATATGTGCAGAAAAGAAACTAAAAATCATATTACAAGAGATGATAATCGAAACCCTAAACTAACCTTCCGTCAGGGCGGACGGAGCAGTGAAGGGCGGCAGACAGAGTTTCCAGGGACGGCGGAGGATATGGCAGCGGCGGACGGAAGACTCCGAATGGAAAATATGTTAAAAAGGGAAAATAGATAAATTTTTGAGTAAATTCTAAACGAAAATCGACTAATAAGAAGCTTTACAACCTAAAAACGGCCGGAGGAGCTCGAAAAGCGGCTGCGGCGGTTTGGTTCAATTGGTCCGAACTGCAAAACGACGACGATGGTGACTGAATTAGAATTAAAGAAACATGGGTGTGGTTCCCGAAACATATAAAAGATAATGGCATTTGTTTTTATTCCATCAGAGAAAACAAAATCCAGGAAGTCCACTTTTATAGAGTTTTGGAAAACTTCATCGATTAGTTTGAAGATCATATCAAGGAGTCGAATAACTACGATTATGGCATCATCTTCTGGTACGCTTCCGCTACGTTATATTGTGAATCTTATTGTTCTATGCAGATTGTTAAATCCCAACAATTGATACCAAAACCTGTTTTGTTAGAATAATTAGGATTGGCCTGATTGTTTTGTCGTATGATGATGTTGAATTTTTGTGTCATCTGGTTGCATGATGTCATTCGGATTACATGTTTGTTTCCGTCAGTCATGTTCGACTCGAATTCTGGTTCTGTATTGCATAATGCATTTTGTCATTCGGTTTGATTTGTGATTGCAAATTTTTTGTCACCATCGATCATTGGGTTATGTCGTTCGGTTTCGACTATTAGGATTGCATTATCATGATTAATTGATCCCGTTGAAATCGATTCTGTATATTCGTTGAACAAAGCATGGAAAATCATTGTAATTCTGTAAATTGAATTGACTTCGTTTCTGTGTTTACATCATCTGTTTTTCGATTGAAACCGATCGCGATCATCATGGAATTTTTTGATTTTTTGTGTCGCCGTCTTTGTAATCTGGAATTGATTGATCGGTTGTGTTATGTAATCGAAATCACCTGCTCACTGTTTCGAATTGGGGATTGAAATATTACTGACTGTTTCGGAAAAAAAAAATTTCGAAAATTTGATTTTCAATTCAGCATATTTATTGCTTAAAACCGAAAAGGAAATCATGGGTAATGGTTGATGATGATTTTTTAGTTGATTATTGATCACAATTAGATGTTGAATTGCTGTTAATTTTCGGATTGAAGAAATTAGTGTTCTTCGTCGTAATGATTTGGCAATTTGCTATTCGTTGTTTTAAATCCGAATTATATGGTGAAATTGTGATTATAGGTTGAAATTCATCAAAACCCCTCCGTTTGTTGGTCGGAATCGGTCGGATTTTGGCCGGAATTTGGACTTGGGTCGGGTCGGGTATGACCCGTCTGAAGGTTGAAGATGATGAATTTTCATTTCAGTCCCTACGAAATAAATTGTTTTACAGTGATGGTCCTTGCGAATGATCTGTGTACTTCTTGGTCACTGAAAATAATGCTTTAACGTTTTGGTCCCTGACGTTTGTTTCACTGTCTGATTGTCCTTGACTTTTGTGTTTCAGTCAGTTTGCCCTAACGTTTTAGTTCGTTAACTGTTTGGTCCCAAACGTTTGTCATTTGCTGTTTTAATCCCTCAGCATCCATTCTGGTGCAGTACTTTCACCCGCATGACACTTAGGTCCCTGTATTTGCATGATGCTTGTTTCAATCCCTAATTGTAATGCATGCCCTTCAGTATGGTTTTTCTGTCAGATTGGTCCCTATAACTTTATTTTATATGTTTTTTGGGTCCTTATTTGCGGTCGTGTTGGATTGAATGTGCATTATTGTCACCAAAGTGATTTTATTTGTGCATTCAAATGATGAAATTGCATGTTAACTTAGGATTGAACATGATCGGCCCAAAGGAAGTTCTATGTTCCGTCTTATTTTAATGAAATATTGGTGTTGAAACATGTGAATATCGTTTAGTTGAATATGTAAGCATTTTATTAGCCTAAAGGAGAATTAAATGCTTGTCATATTATTTGATTTTCAATGATTCATCACCACATCAAAATATCAATTACAAATTGTTATTTGTCCAAAGATGAATAATCAATGGAGTGCAGGATATTTTTAGACAGATTAAAGCTTATTGTTAGCAATTTCATTGTCATTCAAATTATATATTTTAAGTGAATATATTTAACTTTTGTTTTGTTTATTTGTTCTCTTGTTTAGCTCCAAACCAAGCTAACATTACAGCAAGCATAAACTCGATTCCAATGCTGAATGACACGAACTTCAAGGCATGGAAGGAAAATTTTCTGATTGTGCTTGGAGTCATGGATATGGATCTTGTACTTAGGACGGATCTTCCCGTAGATATTATTGAGGCTAGTACCATCGAGGATATTGACTTGATGGAAAAGTGGGAACGATCAAATCGCATGTGCATGATGATCATAAGGAAGGCCATTCCAGAGGTATTTAGGGGATCGATGTCTCCGGACATACATACTGCCATAGAGACTCTTGCCGAGGTGGAAGCTAGGTTTGCCAAGAACGAAAAGGCTGAAATTGGTACGATTCCGGCAAAACTTACTTCCAAGAAGTACCAAGGCAAGGAAAATATAAGGGAGCACATTATGGAAATTTTTCATCTAGCTGCTAGACTTCGAGCACTGAAAGTAGACCTCTCTGAGAAACTACTGGTGCATTTGGTGTTCAATTCTCTTCCTGCACAATTCGACATTTCAAGATAAGTTATAACTGTCAAAAGAAAACTTGGTCTCTTAATGAACTTATCTCTCATTGTGTGCAAGAAGAGGAAAGACTCAAGCTAGAAATGACAGAAAGTGCTCATTCGATAAATTATGCATCAAGTTCAAAGGGCATTCAGAATAAGAAAGGAAGAATAAAGGAAAAGAACCTACTGATGCGACTGCAGCAAAGAAACAGCAAGTGGGACCCGACAAACCGGGCAAACATTGTTTCTTTTGCAAGGCCGTAGGACATATGAAGAAGGATTGCACTAACTATCATGCTTGGCGTGCAAAGAAAGGTATGAATACTTATGTTTGTTCTGAGGTTAATTTCACTTCGTTTCCTGCACACACTTGGTGGATAGATTCGGGTGCCACTACTCACATAAGTGTGTCCATGCAGGGTTGTCACAGTTACGGACAGCCAAGTGAGGCTGAAAGCTTTGTTTATGTTGGCGATGGCAAGCCGGTTCCCTTTAAGGCAATTGGAAAATTTAGTATTGTATTAAGTACTGGAATGTATTTGGATTTGTGTGAAACTTTTGTTGTACCGTCTTTTAGACGGAATTTGATATCTATTTCTATTTTGGACAAGTCCGGTTACACTGGCACTTTTGGAAATAGAAAAATTGATTTGTTTCACAATTCCATATTTGGAAAATGAAAGGTTGTATATGCTTGATACAATTGCTTGTAATCGTGAGGAATCATTGAGTTCAACAACTCGTGGCATTAAAAGGAAATTAACTGATAAAAATTCGGCTCAGTTATGGCACAAGCGATTAGGACATATCTCCCAAAGGAGAATGGAAAGGCTTGTGTCAAATCGAATTTTAGGCCCTTTAGATTTTACAGACTTTACAGACTGTATAAATTGCATTAAAGGGACAATGACAAACAAAAGGAAATATGAAGCCAATCGGGCATCTAGCGTCTTAGAACTTATACATACGGATATAAGTGGACCATTCCCTAAGGCTTCTTGGAATGGTCAACAGTACTTTATAACGTTCATAGACGATTACTCTAGATATGGCTACATATATCTCATACATGAAAAGGCGCAATTTAAGGCAGAAGTTGAGCTTCAACTCAACTCAAAGATTAAAGTTGTTCGTTCTGACCGTGGTGGTGAATACTATGGTAGATACGACGGTTCTGGTGAACAACGTCCTGGTCCATTAGCTAAATTTCTAGAAGAAAGCGGGATCGTCCCCCAATACACCATGCCTGGTTCGCCAGCAATGAATGGTGTTGCGGAAAGGCGAAACTGAACACTTAAAGACATGGTAAGGAGTATGATTTCTAATTCTATCTTACCAGAATCACTCTGGGGAGATGCACTTAAGACAGCAGCCTACATTCTTAATAGGGTGATGACGAAAGCAGCTAACAATAGGACTCCATATGAATTGTGGACGGGTAGGCAACCGAGTTTGAACCACTTTCATGTTTGGGGATGTCCAGCTGAAGCTCGTCCTTACCGGCCAAATGAAAAGACGCTGGATTCTAGGACTATTAGTTGCTATTTCATTGGCTATTTGGAAAGATCAAGGGGTTTTAAGTTTTATGATCCTGCGAACAGGTCTATATTTGAGTCAGAGCTCCTGACGGCAATGCAGCCGCCGGAGCTTCATCGACGTCGATCAGTTTTCGCTTTTTGGAAGAAGGACGAGATGGAGCATAATATTTGACTGAACATGATCATTTGATAGCACTTGAACCCGATTTGAAATTAGCAGCTTTTGGGCCTTTCGGCCCCTTCCGTTTGGGCCCAACTTCAAATGGACTTTTCATCTGGCCCACTAACACATCACCTCTAAATTGGACGTCAACTTTAGGGACTCGTTTTTGATTGCGAATCATAGGATTTGAATTCCTAGCAGCAGATCCCTATAAATTAGCTTGGAATTTAAATTTTGAAGATTCAATAACGCCAATATCAACCATCTTTCTAGCAATGTCCTTTTCCATTTGAAATTCCATATTTTCTGCCACTTTACCAGGCTCAGAATTAACAATGAGATCTCTTGCCTTATCACCAATGCCTGAAGCCGACGAGGCCACTGAAGCTTCTGGAGTATAATTCCGGCAATCAAAGCTTAACGCGTAACTTTCGATCTCGGACTGTCACACTCCGAAGCCACATGATTAAGCTTGCCACAATTATAATAGAAATTAGGAAGATTCTTATATTTGAAAAAGACCATTAATTGTGACAAACATAGCGGAATCAAAGATCTTAATTACCACAACAAAGGATCCGATTTGTGTGAGTTCCGCAACCCGATTGCTTTGAACTTCACACCCTCGAAGTTCCTCCTCCGACAAGCCAAGATTGACCTATTCATTCGTCATTCTGTCACCCAAACAAGTGAATGCAAACAATTAAACCAACTACCTTACTCTTGCAAGGAGTTAAATCAAACTATAATATGATTTTTTAAAGATCTATAAAACGAGGGAGAACAAAACGAGAGCATTTTTTTATTCTTGCAAGGAAAAGTTAATCAGCATGTGACGGTTGCACATTATTTAGCACAAGTTGATTCGAAACTTTCTTGCATTAGTTTTTCAAATTTTCTTTTAATAATTTGTCATATCAGGTGGGCCGATTGGTCCGTCAAGAATTAATTCTACATTAATGAAATTGATGGTTAAAAAAAATAACTTAACAGTAAGCAAACATGATTTGCTTCACCTTCTTTTTCGGAATAGGAAAATTGCAATAGATGATCACGATAAATGGAAAAAACTTGCCTTCTGCGGCAGAAGGCAAATTTCACTATTGCCGCCCATTCACAGTACGACATGTGTCATCAAGGTAAAAATAAAAAGTTAACAGCCTTTTTCTAGCATTAAAAAATATATGAGGACCTGTTTTGACATATTGAAAAATGTTATGACCTTATGTGGCGAATGGAATAAACAATTGGTGAAATCGATACTCTGTTAGGGATTTCGTCCGATTACCGATCACAAACATTCCTCTGAGCATCAAAATGTAATAAATCAACAACCTCGACATCGGAAACACCAGCACAATCACCTCCTCATGTTTCGTGCTCAAGATGACGCCTTACGATTCGAAGCACCACCACATACGCTGCCCCCGCCCACTGTTGTGTCCCGATCGAAATTCAAAGCCTCCCGTAGCCCCGTCCCCAACCTCCCAATTGCAGCGACTGATACTTTGTTGTTGCCCATCTTATCCCGTCGTTGATTTTCAACGAAACCGATTAGCTAGAAACACCTTACACGCTGATGGTTTTTTTAGTGTCAAAATGAGCTCTTTATATTTTTAAAGTGTCCAAATAGGTCCTCATATTTCTTTTAGTGATAAACAAAAACTGTTAATTTTTTTTTCTAACTTCATGACATGTGTCGAAATGTGATTGTACGGCAATAGTGAACTTTGCCTCATGCGGAAGGAGGCAAGTTTTTTCCACGATAAATAGTCTTCTCATTTTTTTCTCAACTAACATTCAACAGGTATTTTGAAGGAGAAGTAAGAAACACTTTTTTTTGAATAATTTTTTTTTTTTTTTTGAATAGCTAGAAGTAAGAAACACTAGTATGAAATAATCACACAATAAGAATGAACAGGGTTTTAATCATAATTAAAATATATGATAACAAAATTTTATATATATAATAGAGAGAACTTTTTTAATTTGTTCAATTTATTTCAATTGCAATTCAATTACAAATTTTATTGTCAAATCAACATCCGACACATGACGTTTTAATTAAGAATCAAGTTTTTGAGTTTAATTAGGAATCAACTTATAATTTTAAGTCAATATTACTTCTTTTCCTAATCTAATTAAGAAATCAAAACATAATAAAATAATGATTCCTAAAAAAATTATACCAATTACTTATTCCTAATCATATACCAATTACTTATTCCTAATCATATGAGATTGCTATTCTCTTTTATCTTTGCTTTACGAGTATACCATACTAAATTCATACCCGTAAGAACAAAAGTTTTTCGTACGATTTTCTTTTGCTAAGCTAGCTTTGTTTTTTTTCAAAAAGAAGTTTCGATGGGGTTTTTACTAATTATTTAATTAATTAATAGAAGATTTTTTTTGTTTTTATAGTGATCGATGGGTTTTATTTTTTTAATTAGGAGAATCTTTGTTTTTTTTTATTGTGATCGATTTTTTCCCACCATAATAACATTCTATTATTGTGTAATCAACTAAATTATATTGAAGTAATTATCTTTTCAATCTTTTGATTATAGATCATTTTATTATAGGATGACGTCAAATTCTTATAAATAATAGCGGGACTTTTTCAATTTTAAATTTGTTCCAATTGTAAATTCAATTGCAAATTTTATTGTCAAATCTAAATTAGACACGTGGCGATTTATTGGTGAATAGTAATTTGATTCATGTATTTTAGAATTTGAGTTTAATTAGGTTTTAAGTTACAATTTTAAGTCAATGATATTTTTTTCCTATTTTAATTAGAAAATCAAAACACAATAAAATCATAAAATTTCTACCAAGTATTTTTTTCTAACATAATAATTTTATTCCTAATCAATTTTCTATTTATTATTTAAAAAATTGTTCCTAATTAAATTATAATACACTATATATATTTTAATTTTTCTTATTAAACAATTTTTACTAATTAAAATTCATTATATTTTTTTCCTATTCCTAATTAAAATGGACATGTATTCATTTTCTCTATTCAAATGGACATATTATTAAAAAAATTATTCCTAATCAAATTACAATATATTATTTTTTAAATTTTTTTATTAACCTATTATTCCTAATAAAATCGACTATATTTTTTTCTATTCTTAATTAAAACGGGCATATTTTATTTTTCAAACAACAATAATTTTTCCTAACTAAAATTCATCATATTCTTTTTCCTATTCATAATTAAAACGGCATATCTTCTTTTTTTCTATTCAAACGGACATATTATTAAAAAAATATTTCTAATCAAATATAATATATATTATTTTCTTTCTAATTTTTTATTAAATTATTATTCCTAATAAAAATCCGTTATATTTTTTTCCTATTCTTAATTAAAATGACATATCTTACATTTCAAACAATAAGAAAAACTGAATTGATTAGATATAATTATAAATCTTATTATCAAATCAAATCTTAATATATAATTTTTATTTTTTATTATATTTATTATTTTTTAAAAATAAAATAAAATTTTGATTTTAAAGGATCGTAGATTTTAAAATAAAATCAAAATAATTATAATTATAATTGATATAAAATTAAAATAATTCTTATATTTAATAATATTTAATATATAATTATTATACGATATATTTAAATAGATACGGCTATAACTGACGGGCCCACTTAATAAACTAAAACGGCAAATTGCATCGTTCATCATAATTATTATCCGGACGACAAAGCACATCCGGACTGTCATTAATTAAGTATAATGGAACGAATAAAACGACGTCGCAATCAGCTGGTAATCGCTTCTGGTGGTGGATTGACTCCGACTTCCTGTTCTTCCAGATACTTGTTCTTCTCTTCCTCGGTCATAAAAGCAGTTACAGAATAGGGTTTCTTAAGCCCCATGGGAGTACTGAACCAGATCCTCTTCTTCCTTTTCCCATTAACAATACCTTCTTCCAAGCTCATATCCACGATCGGGACCCACAAGAACAGCTGCTTGCTCTTCACGCCACTCATATTCTTCATCTTCCCTTTCTCCACATAAGCCGTTACCCTCAGTCGCGTACCTGCAAATACAGTCGAATCGGGAAAAATTATAAGTTAATTAATACGATCGATCAAAATCATAGTATAAAAATTCGATTGGATTCAATTCAGGTATCTATTACGAGACTCTGGTATTGGTTGATTCAAAGAAGTGCTCGTATGGAGCCTTTTGCTTCATCCAAACAAATCCAGTCTCTCTGTTCCTTCCACACTCTTGGAGATCTTTCAGCGGAAGTACTCCTTTAGGAAATCCTAGCTCCTCCAGAAGTTCGCCGGACCGGAGTTGGCATTCTTCGGGATCGGTCACGATCTCGGCACCTGCGCGTTCACCTTCGGCCATATTTTGTTTCGATTATATATTTTTTGTGTTGGGGTTTGAGATGTGATGAGAAGAATTATATGCGAATATATATTTATATATAGAAAGAGAGGGTTAGAGAAAGTAAATGGTAGTTGGTTCAATATGGTTGGACGTTCAGATGATTCTTTCTTAGCATAATTTTGAAATGATGCTTCCCCAAGCATGTGGGCACATGCATAGTACTTGTAGTAGTTAGGTCTTCAAGGATAATGATGTTTCAATTACACACCAAAATAAATTAAATTAAAATGGCTAGCTTGTTTGTTTAAATAAGTTAATTTTGCAATTTTTTTAAATTGTAGAAAACAACACAATCAATTGGAAATTTGATTTTATTTCGTTTGGATTAATTTGAAGATCATGGACCATAGATACTCTTGACAAAGTTTTCGGCAAAAATATGTGTTTAGTTTTCACTTTAGTATTTCTAACCCACATCATTCCTTTTAAAATTCGACTACATAACTTTTACGTATGGCGTTTGCTATTTCCGTTAATCTACTTAAAAAGAGAAGCATTATGATTCATGGGTATTTTTGGAGGCAAATATGATTAGCCATTGTCCCTTGAATGGTTTCGATTATTATACGCCAAAATAAATCCATCAAACCGTTATGGTGTTTTATTGAAAGTTCGAAGCATTGATATATCGCTAGCGTAACATGAGGTCACTATCACACTATGACACCAACACTAATTTTATTATATGGATGGATACTAAATGCTAGATGGATCAAATTTCAACCACCGAATTCAAAAGAAATCAACCACCATTGTAACACATTGCTAGCTAACGAGGTAATCAAAATCGAGCTTCTATTTAAAAATGGTCGGTATGTACAATGTAATGAACTTAAAGAAAAAAAACTCCTATTATTAGACTAAAAATACAATTATAAAACCCTCAAGAAAAATTATAAAACATATAGGAACTGCATAGCTCAAACAACATATTCTAATAAAGATTAAATTATAAATATAATTTTATCAATGATCAAAAGTAAAAACGATAAGAGCAAAATTTTTACAAATCCTAAATTTCGAAACTAAATTCTATCAGCACCTATGAATTCGCTCTAAAATATAAGAACTTGAATGCTCATCCATTTATGAACGTAAGAACGTCCGATCCTCATTTTCGGTAGCTTAACTACTATCGCTAGCCTATTCACAAAATGTTGGTCTTTTTAGTCATGTGACTGACTCATGTTTGGCCTAATACTTGCTATGAGCAAGACTAAAGCACAAATAAACTTGTGCCACTTCGCAGCATTAATTGCTTTGTTTCGATGGACAAGTTCTATAATGGCTTTCTTCGTACAGTAAACGTCTCATAGCGACATATCCTTGGGCGGCCAATTGATATTTTGTTCGATATTTGGTGTAATGAAATCACGAGTGAGTTTCGCCTTCTGAATCGATTCGGCTCAACGATAAACCAATTTTAACGTGTCCTCCGCCAACCCAATCCTGGACTATAAGAACGTGCTTTAGCTGCCAAAGCCTACATAAAAAGAGGATTGTGGATGTTAACATGGGCCTGTATAAATGGGCTTTAAGGCCCATATTGGGTCGTCTCTGAGTTTCAATGTTTAGGATTTTTACTTCTCCTAATCGCGAGAGAGAAGAGATTATGTATATGTCGATAATAAAAATACAATTTTGTATAAGTAGGTCGCCATGATAATTATTGTGCTTCTCTTTTCAATCAAAGTGGGGAAATTAGACTAATTGCCAATAAAAAGGTAGTTGTGATATTTCACAATTGGTGATGTTTTTTAATTATGGTGCCTTTATTATAGAGAAGAACAAGAACAAGAACAAGAACAAGGGAGGATTCAAGGGCAAATTCGTAATCCCGGCGGTTCCAGCTCTCCTGTTCCCGTTGTTGATGCTCGTATTCTCATCGGAAAAATGGATCGTGTTCGCCGAAGGTGGTGCTGCTAACGTCGGCGCAGGCACATCTTGGGGCTTGAATCAAGCCTATTCCAATGTCGGCTTAGCCATCGCCGTCACGGCCATGGCCGGAATCGCCTTGGCCGCCACTGTCGTCTACTCTCGTAGGTAATCAAAAAGTTTCGGATTAGGATTTTGTCTACAAGAGAGATTGTGCGTGTGTATGTGTTTTCGCGCGTTTTTGTACAATTATCTTTTATTTAGGATTAGATAGATGTTAAAATCGGAACAGAAACCGTTAATGAGAGCCTTACGGCGAAGTCATACTGCATCGTCGTCGTCGTCTTCCCCGTCATCGTCAAATTCTCCGTCATCGTCCTCCTTGTCGTGGATTCATTTTCGATCGGTTCTGTTAGTTGTTGCTCACTCATCATCGTCATCATCTACCTCACCTCTGTTCACTGATCGGTGAGTTTCCAATTCCCAATTTCACTCCTTTTTAAATCCTCTTTTGACAAAATTTGTATTAAATCCATGCTCTTTTCTGTTCAAGTTCCAACTTTTATTGATCATATATCCAGATGGCCACACCTTTCTCTCGTGAGATCCGATCCGATCTCACTAAGCTAACTCAATCTGCTTGACCCGAATGGCTTTTATCTATTGGAGCAGGCTTTTGTTCTGCCTTTGATTATTCAGTCCCGCAACTTCTCCCATTTCAAGTCATTCCCCGTTGCCATAAAAACCTGTGCTTTACTTGTTCAAATATATTAAATGGAATCGTTTTACTCGTTCATTTTAGGGTGTTAGTGTCAATATGGTCATAGTTGTGTTGAGTGAAGTTGCAACAAATACAGTTAGTTTCTGTCGGTTTTGATGCTGTGACTCTTTCCATCAAATCTATTTACTTTTACTATTATCTCTCTGGTTCGCTGGTGTTGATCCTTTGGTTGTTCGTCTTCTCCTATCGAATAAAGTCGATCATTTGGTCACCTTCCCTGTTGTCTTCTCCTCTAACAAGCATTTGTGTAGATTCAACAAATATGATTACGTATAAGAGTCGTGTTATATTATTATTTTCTGAAAATGCCAACTTATCTTTGTACTAGCAGGACTCAAAATTTCAGATTTGGTTCGATGTTGAGGATGCTTATTGATTTTGTTTCTTGCTTTCAGAGGCAGTTTAAAATCACCTTGGTCTCGTAGGCGAAGAAAACATGCACTTGTTCCGAAACAGTGGAAATATTTGTTTAACTTGGATGGAAAGTTTAATGATGGCGGGGTTAAGTTTCTGAAGAAAGTTCGCAGCGGAGTATGTTACCAACTATAGTCGACTTTTTTTATTTTATCTTCTCTTTGCACCAGTTTTGTTAGCCATTATGTGTTGTTGCTTATGTTTTTATTAGTTACTTATTACTATATTTCTGCCATTACTACTGGAGTGCTGATTCTTTGTTTTGTCTGTTGATGCAGGGTGTTGATCCAAGTATTAGAGCTGAAGTTTGGCCTTTTCTCCTCGGAGTGTAAGAATTTTTCATTTTAATGCTTGGGCTGTTTGTCTGTCCGGTAAAAATATCCTTTTTAATATTGGACTTTTTCTCTTGCTGCCTGCAAATTCTCTTCATAATTTTGAATTCAGACTTTGTGCCATTAGATCTTCATAAATATTACAGTTTTGTCTTGAGAAAAGTGGTCTATTGTTGATGGTTCTCGTCTTCCTATTTGTTGGTTCTGGAAAACGTTCCTCTGCATTTCATTGATGGCCATGTGTGATTGATATTATGATGTGTACCATGTTGATCATAACTTGAAATTTTGTTTCAACAGTTTCGATTTGAGCAGTTCCAAGAGTGAAAGAGACGCAGTTCGTAGTCAAAAAAGGTATTTCCATTAAATTCACATTCTCCCTTACTAAACAGAACAGAACACTTATATATTATTCCTTTCCTCCTTTGTTCAGTTCAAGTTATTTGTTAATATTTGGTGATGCAGAAAGGAATATGAGAACTTACTGAAACAATGTCGGCTAATCCGTAAACGTAGTGAGAAGAATTCTAAGTTAAAGGAAACTTTATCAGGGAACTGTGGCTATGAGGACAGTGGTGAATTGAGTCAGGGTTTTAATTCTTGTAACTTGGAAGATGTGAGTAGTTCAAGGAATTCTTCTAAGTTAAAGGAAACTTCAGGGAACTGTAGTTATGAGGACAGTGGGGAATTAAGCCGGATCTTTGGTTCTTCTAATTTAGAAGATGCCGTTAGTTCAAGGAAGTCTGTTTCCAGTGAGGAGGGAAACGTGGAACGACAGGATTCAGTTACAGACCTTCCTGTCTTTGACGAAAGTCCTCGATCTTCAGGCCCTATATCAGAACTAGAGGCTGACAGGAGCGATGTCTCAGGTAGCGACACAGATACAACTGATTCAGACTCATCTGAAGAACCTGAAAACATTCCCCTCCTCGCCGACGAAGGAACAGAAGAAAGTGGTTTAACAGATGATAATGTCGGGGAGGGTTCGTCTTCCTGTCAGACAGAAAGCAAGAAGACCAAGCCCCACACAGACGAGGATTTCGCCACATGGCAGAGAATTATCCGCCTAGACGCTCTGAGGGCGAATGATGAATGGACTGTTTATTCCCCAGCACAGGCAGCTGTTTCATCGACAAAGTCACGTCGATTAGCCGATAAAGTTGGGTTGAAAGATTATGATCACTTGGAGCCTTGTCGGGTTTACCATGCTGCACGGCTTTGCTCGATTCTCGAGGCTTACGCGCTATACGATCCCGAGATTGGTTACTGCCAAGGAATGAGTGACCTTCTCTCCCCCATTGTGGCTGTAATCGAGGAAGACTATGAAGCCTTCTGGTGCTTTGTTTGTTTTATGAAGAAAGCTCGGCATAATTTCCGGCTCGACGAGGTCGGGATCCGACGACAGTTGGGAATCGTGTCAAAAATCATCAAGGGAAAGGATATTCATCTGTACAGACATTTAGAAAACCTGGAAGCGGAGGATTGTTTCTTTGTGTACAGAATGGTGGTGGTCCTGTTCAGGAGGGAGTTGACATTTGAACAGACTCTCTGCCTTTGGGAAGTGATGTGGGCGGACCAGGCGGCGATTCGAGCGGGGATAGCGAAATCTGCCTGGGGAAGGCTGAGGCTTCGAGCACCGCCGACGGATGATTTATTGCTTTACGCGATTGCAGCTGGCGTTCTACAAAGGAGAAAGCAAATCATAGAGAAGTATAGCAGCATGGATGAAATCATGAGAGAGTGTAATAGCATGGCTGGACATCTTGATGTGTGGAAGCTTCTAGATGATGCCCATGACTTGGTCGTCTCGTTGCACGACAAAATTTAGTCGTGCTCGTCTTTTCTTTCGGTTTATTGTTTAGAAAATCTTACAAAGTTCATCTGCAAAATGAACGTTCTGTTGGACAATTCTACCATTGTTTCTCTCTCATATTTATACTAGTATAAACTAGTAACATTTAAACTTGGAGATTGATTATTTATCTGGTCTTGAAATGAGATTAGAACGTTGCATGTAATGTGAGATTGAATGCACGAGGGCTTGTTTGGACTAGGGCATTGTTTTTTATTCGTTTTGTCTTGGACTCAGTCCGTTGTCACCAGCGTTGAGCATATCCGGTGCTATGCTACGACAACTACGTCCCGTCAAGTGTGCAAGCGACTTGCGAGTTGAATTGATTAAATTCGATATATTCAACTTTATCACTGTCTTTGTTATCACTTTTGTCACCGCACTCCACTAATTTATTATCGTTATCGTTGTCGATACTACCACCATCGATATCATGCCTCTGAATGGAGAGATATGATGCCTCGATGCAATGAATCTTTTCTTTCTTTTTTTTAATGGTAATGAATCGTGGTAGAACAAGGAAGGAGAGTTGAATATGTGGGAATTTTTGCTAGCTAAAACAAATTGTCGCTATTATGTTTTTATAGATAATAGTGAGATTTTTAATTTTAAATAAATTTAATTGTAATTTAATTGTAAGTTTTATCATCAAATCAACATTTGGCGCATGACGTTTATTAACGAATAGTAATTTGACACATGAATTTTAGAATTTTGAGTTTAATTAGGTTTCAAATTATAATTTTAAATCAATCATTTTTTTTTTCTTATTCTAATTAGGAAATCAAAACACAACAAAAATATATTTCTAATAAAATTATAATACACTACATTTTTTTCTAATTTTTTATATTTAACAAATTTTCCTAATTAAAATTCATTATATTTTTTTCCTATTCCTAATTAAAACGATCACATTTTCTCCTATCCTATTCAAACGGACATATTGGTTAATGAATTATTCCTAATAAAATTAAAATATATATTATTTTTTCAAATTTTTTATTTAACCTATTATTACTAATAAAAATTCGTTATATTCTTTCTTCATGCTCCTAACTAAAACGGGCATATCTTATTTTTCAAATAATAGGATTAACTAAATTAATTAGATGCAATTATAAATTTTATTATGAAATCAAATCTTGATATGTGACTTTAACTTTTTGCTATTTTTATTATTTTTGAAAACAAAATAATTTTTTAATTCTAACAGGATTGTAGATTTTAAAATAAAATCAAAATAATCATAATTGATATAAAATTAAAATAATTCCCTTTTGATATGATATTTAACATATATTTAATAATATTTAATAAAAATAATTATTATATAGTTTTTTATGATACAATTAAATTATTAATTTTTAAAAATACGGATTTCTTGTCTAACGACGGTCGTACTAACTTGTATCCAAAAAAAACATATATTACTATGTATATGAAAGGATAGCAAACAGAGAATATATCCAGACGAAATACAGGAATGCAATTATCCACAATCTTAATTTTATCTCTATTTTCATTTATTGTGTTGGTTGTCTGTTAGATATCTAATTGTTATTTCTCTTGCAATTACAAGAAGCAAAATTTCATGAGTTAATAACCTCCGGACCACAAAATTTATCTTTCAGGAAAAAATAAAGCATCAACAAAATAGAAATTCATATAGTATTTATTCTTATACTTATTTATTGGCAAAAGTAACCATTTGGTCCCTGTTTTAAACGTTTTTGAATTGGTTAGTCCCTCCAAATATAAATCGAACTAAATTGTTCCTCAAACGTTAGCTTTTGAACTACTTAGTCCCTCGTCCGTTAGGGACGTTAAGTTTGGCCGAGGTGTCAATTTTAGCCAATCATAAAGTGACACGTGTCACTTACGTGTAAACAAAAATCCACCTAAGCTTTGTTGAACCGAATCGAACCGAACCGAATCGAACCGGTTCACCTAATTGTTCTTCTTCCTCGCGCCATTCTCTCTGCTCGCCATCCTCTGTCTCTCAGCTTTACAAAATCAGAGTTGATTATTATGGAGTTCTTGGACTTGGAAGACGATGCGCGTCTGAGGAGGTTCAACTTTTTTAATTCTCCTTAATGACTTTCAGGACTAGTGTTAGCATATTCTAATTTGTTGACATAATCTTTTACATCTATTTAATTTAAAACTACTTGATATTTTATGCCATGATTTTGACAGTCTTGACTTGTTTATCCTATTTTAACTTGTACCAACCAACATTCTTTTTTTAATTTATGTATAGGTTAGATTAGCATATAAAAATACAGTGGATCAACTATCGAATCGGGGACTTGAAGGAGAAGAAGTCGACAAAGAGATGGAAGTTCTAAAAGTCACTAGCTAGTCTATCCTCTCTATTTGATTATACATATTTTCTCTTCTTATATAATGTATTATATACAGTGATGGTTAGGATGACATATATAGTTAATGTGTAGGAGGCATATTCGGTATTGTCATCGGATAAGGAGAGGAGGCTGTATGATTGGAGCTTGGTGAGGTGTGAAGAACCAGATAGATACGCTTGGCCTTCTGAGGTTGACACAGTTAAACTTTCTTCAGGGAATCCTCCACCACAAGTAATTTCTTATTCATTTTCTTTAATATTCAACTATACTTATATACATAAAAATTGATTAATGAATGAGTCTATTAATTTATATGATTGAATATTGCAGGAACCAGAGGATGTGGTAAGAGAGGTGGAAACTCTGCTACGTGTTCACGCTCACACTTCTTTAAGGTTAGTTATTTGTAATTTCAATTTGATGTTTCATTTGATATGGCGGCGTCGAACTGATGTATGGAGGAGAAAGTTCAAATCAACTCTGATTTTGTAAAGCTGAGAGACAGAGGATGGCAAGCAGAGAGAATGGCGCGAGGAAGAAGAAGAATTAGGCGAACCGGTTCGATTCGGTTCGGTTCGATTCGGTTCAACAAAGTTTAGGTGGAATTTTGTTTACAAGTAAGTGACACGTGTCACTCTATGATTGGCTAAAATTGACACCTCGGCCAAACTTAACGTCCCTAACGGACGAGAGATTAAGTAGTTCAAAAGTTAACGTTTGAGGGATAATTTAATTCGATTTATGTTTGGAGGGACTAACCAATTCAAAAATATTTAAAACAGAGACCAAATGGTTACTTTTGCCTTTATTTATTGTTTTTACAATAATTTTTATTTCTTCAACATTAATAAACGAGTCGGCTAAAAAAGATTCTTTAGAGACTAAAATAACCTTTAAATTCATGTGCTGGGCCGGAGCAAATCTCGTTGAATAGGTGTGTCTGGTATTTTTATTAAAATTTCACCCTTTAATTTAAGAGTTTTTTTTTATAGATTGCACTTAAAATTAAGTGAATTAATATTTATTTAGACAAGTTTAAAATTTAACCCACCTTCAACCATACTACTTAACTCAAACTAAATTCAAAAAAGTTCCCTACATTCTTGATATTTAATTTAATTTTTTCTGTTTTCAAAAAATAATTTAATCATATATCCTTTCAATTATCTTTATTTAAATTAAATAAGTATCAAATCTTTAATTTGTGTTCATCATACCCAGAAAAATATATTCATGGTCCACGCCTGATGCATACTTGATTATGAGTGTTGGTTAATTCCCGACTCGCATCTCGTCAAAACAATATTGAATCGATGCAAAATTGTGATTATTCTAATTTTAGCTCCTTCCTAAAGTGATAAAAGTCCCTAATTTAAATTCATCAGTTTCATTCATCAATTTCAAAATATAGCGGACTTAGATTTAAAACTTACGGGCTCAAAAATTATAAACCATCAAATAGATTTGAGGAGAAATATTTGGATGGGCTTAACCTAACATATCATATGTAAATAAAATAATATCATATATATAAATTTTTTTGCCACGTTTCCTACAATTAATGAGATGGCATAATTGAAATAGTTTAATAGAAATAATAGTTATTACACCTAAAACTCGTTTATCTCTAATCCAATAAGTTAATGTCCTCTTTGTCCCGCCGACGGCCACCGTAACCTTCCACTCTAAAAAAAATCAAACAGGAAAATTGTTGAGCCTAATTGAATTCTCCTTGTTGATTGTTGATAGGATGCTTACACCGTGACTAATAGAAGCATCAATCGGTCCTTATAATTCTTAAATCTAAAATTTCCTTATTCATAACTAAGGCAATAACTATACTCACTATATTATTCACGTTCTTCTTTCCCTGATCTGTTTTTGTCAATCTCTTCTTCGTGGCTCCGTCTCTTTCTTTTTCACTCATCACTGCAAATCATAGTTAGGAGGGAGAGATCATGAACTATATGGATATCGCAGAGATAAGGACATGTGGAGTCGGAGATGAAGTGGGCGGCGCCGTTACATGATGTTAATGGGGGAGAAAATTTATTTTATTTATTTTCCTTTTGATTAATTAAATTAAATTTCAACTCATGTTTATATAAGTGTGATTCAGCAAAACATTTACGCATGCTATTATCTTATTTACGTACTCAAAATTGACATATTAGGCTAAGTCTACCGAAGAATTCTTCCCGACTTGAAAATGAGAAGTTTAAAGGGTTTCAAGAGTTTCTGGTATTAAATTGATTGTCGGTATGCATTTTCCATATATTAGAATTAATTGTTTTCAACTTTTCAGAGTTTAGGGGTGAAAAAAAAAAAAAAAATCTTTTTCAGGGCTTGAAGATTGAAGAACAAGACTAAGGATCTGGTTGTTATTTAAATTATTAAAAAAAAGAAAAAAAAATCAGAAAATAAATAACTTTCGAAAATAAAGGAGTTTTTTTGAAAATTAGTTATTGAGTGAACTAGTGTGGTCGATGATTGGTTAAATTTTAACCTTATCTAATTAATAAAAGTTATTTATATGTTT